>NW_026735358.1:0-136479 GCF_949786415.1 Peromyscus eremicus
GCCTTACAAGAAACACACTCTGCTTTTGAGAAAAGAGCACTCTTCTACTCTACTGTGTTTCCTATAGGGCCAGAACAGTGAGCTTGCTCAGAACAAAAGAACTGTGCTTCCTACACACGGCCATATCTAGTTCAATTCTGCTTAGGAACCTGACAAGGACAGTAGATCCTCTTCAGTCCAGTACACTGTAATTGCTGGGAACAGACACGAGTGCTGTTTGTCCTTTGTATGGCAATGGCAGTGCAATAGTGACTCTTCATACCAGAAAACAACTCTTGCTCGTAGGATCAGAAACTGCATGTGATTCAACACCATTTAGGACTGGGAAACAAAAGCTAGCTCACCTTACAAGAAACACGCTTTGCTTTAGAGAAAAGAGCACTCTTCTACTCTACTGTGTTTCCTATAGGGCCAGAATACTGAGCTTGCTCAGAACAAAAGAACTGTGCTCCCTACACATGGGCCATATCTAGTTCAACTCTGCTTAGGAAACTGACAAGAACAGTAGCTCCTCTTCCGTCCAATACACTGTACTTGCGGGGAACAGACGCGAGTGCTATTTGCACTGTGTATGGCAATTGGAGCACAATAGTGATTTGTCTTACCAGAAAGCAACTCTTGCTCGTAGGACAAAAAACTGCATGTGACTCAACTCCATTTAGGACTGGGAAACAAACGCTAGCTCGACTTCCAAGAAACACACTCTGCTTTTGAGAAAAGAGCACTCTTGTACTCTACTGTGTTTCCTATGGGGTCCAAACAGTGAGCTTGCTCAGAACAAAAGAACTGTGCTTCCTACACGCACGGACCATATCTAGTTCAATTCTGTTTAGTAAACTGACAAGAACAGTATCTCCTATTCAGTCCAATACACTGTACTTGCTGGGAAAAGACGCGAGTGCTATTTGCCTTGTAAAGTGCAATGGGAGCGCAATAGTGACTTTCCTTACCAGAAAACAACTCTTGTTCATAGGACCAGAAACTTCATGTGATTCAACTCCATTTAGGACTAGGAAACAAACGCTAGCTCGCCTTACAAAAACACACGCTGCTTTTGAGAAAAGAGCACTCTTCTACTCTACTGTGTTTCCTATGTGTTCCAAACAGTGAGCTTGCTCAGAACAAAAAAACTGTCCTTCCTACACACACGGGCATATCTAGTTCAAGTCTGCTTAGGAACCTGACAAGAACAGTAGATCCTCTTCAGTCCAATACACTGTACTTGCTGGGAACAGACGCCAGTGCTATTTGTCCTGTGTATGGCAATGGCAGCGCAATAGTGTCTCTTCTTACCAGAAAACAACTCTTGCTCGTAGGACCAGAAACTGCATGTGATTCCACTCCATTTAGGACTGGGAAACAAACGCTAGCTCGCCTTAAAAGAAACACACTCTGCTTTTGAGAAAAGAGCACTCTTCTACTCTACTGTGTTTCCTATAGGGCCAGAAGAGTGAGCTTGCTCCGAACAAAAGAACTGTACTTCCTACACACACGGCCATATCTAGTTCAATTCTGCTTCGGAACCTGAAAGAACAGTCGATCCTCTTCTGTCCAATACACTGTAATTGCTGGGAACAGACGCCAGTGCTGTTTGTCCTGTGTATGGCAATGGCAGCGCAATAGTGACTCTTCTTACCAGAAAACAACTCTTGTTCGTAGGACCAGAAACTGCATGAGATTCAACTCCATTTAGGAATGAGAAACAAAAGCTAGCTCACCTTACAAGAAACACACTCTGCTTTAGAGAAAAGAGCACTCTTCTACTCTACTGTGTTTCCTATAGGGCCAGAACAGTGAGCTTGCTCAGAACAAAAGAACTGTGCTTCCTACACACGGGCCATATCTAGTTCAACTCTGCTTAGGAAACTGACAAGAACAGTAGCTCCTCTTCAGTCCTATACACTGTACTTGCTGGGAACAGAAGCAAGTGCTATTTGCACTGTGTATGGAAATGGGAGCGCAATAGTGACTTTCATTACCAGAAAACAACTCTTGCTCGTAAGACCAGAAACTTCATGTGATTCAACTCCATTTAGGACGGTGAAACAAATGCTAGCTCGCCTTACATGAAACACACTCTGCTTTTGAGAAAAGAGCACTCTTCTACTCTACTGTGTTTCCTATGGGGTCCGAACAGTGAGCTTGGTCAGAACAAAAGAACTGTGCTTCCTACACACACGGACCATATCTAGTTCAACTCTGCTTAGGAAACTGACAAGAACAGTAGCTCCTCTTCCGTCCAATACACTGTACTTGCGGGGAACAGACGCGAGTGCTATTTGCACTGTGTATGGCAATTGGAGCACAATAGTGACTCGTCTTACCAGAAAACAACTCTTGCTCGTAGGACAAAAAACTGCATGTGACTCAACTCCATTTAGGACTGGGAAACAAATGCTAGCTTGCCTTACAAGAAACACACTCTGCTTTTGAGAAAAGAGCACTCTTCTACTCTACTGTGTTTCCTATAGGGCCAGAACAGTGAGCTTGCTCAGAACAAAAGAACTGTGCTTCCTACACACGGCCATATCTAGTTCAATTCTGCTTAGGAACCTGACAAGGACAGTAGATCCTCTTCAGTCCAGTACACTGTAATTGCTGGGAACAGACACCAGTGCTGTTTGTCCTGTGTATGGCAATGGCAGCGCAATAGTGACTCTTCATACCAGAAAACAACTCTTGTTCGTAGGACCAGAAACTGCATGAGATTCAACTCCATTTAGGAATGAGAAACAAAAGCTTGCTCACCTTACAAGAAACACACTCTGCTTTAGAGAAAAGAGCACTCTTCTACTCTACTGTGTTTCCTATAGGGCCAGAACAGTGAGCTTGCTCAGAACAAAAGAACTGTGCTTCCTACACACGGGCCAAATCTAGTTCAACTCTGCTTAGGAAACTGACAAGAACAGTAGCTCCTCTTCAGTCCTATACACTGTACTTGCTGGGAACAGAAGCGAGTGCTATTTGCACTGTGTATGGAAATGGGAGCGCAATAGTGACTTTCATTACCAGAAAACAACTCTTGCTCGTAAGACCAGAAACTTCATGTGATTCAACTCCATTTAGGACGGTGAAACAAATGCTAGCTCGCCTTACATGAAACACACTCTGCTTTTGAGAAAAGAGCACTCTTCTACTCTACTGTGTTTCCTATGGGGTCCGAACAGTGAGCTTGCTCAGAACAAAAGAACTGTGCTTCCTACACACACGGGCCATATCTAGTTCATCTCTGCTTAGGAAACTGACAAGAACAGTAGCTCCTCTTCCGTCCAATACACTGTACTTGCGGGGAACAGACGCGAGTGCTATTTGCACTGTGTATGGCAATTGGAGCACAATAGTGACTCGTCTTACCAGAAAACAACTCTTGCTCATAGGACAAAAAAATGCATGTGACTCAACTCCATTTAGGACTGGGAAACAAACGCTAGCTTGCCTTACAAGAAACACACTCTGCTTTTGAGAAAAGAGCACTCTTCTACTCTACTGTGTTTCCTATAGGGCCAGAACAGTGAGCTTGCTCAGAACAAAAGAACTGTGCTTCCTACACACGGCCATATCTAGTTCAATTCTGCTTAGGAACCTGACAAGGACAGTAGATCCTCTTCAGTCCAGTACACTGTAATTGCTGGGAACAGACACCAGTGCTGTTTGTCCTGTGTATGGCAATGGCAGCGCAATAGTGACTCTTCATACCAGAAAACAACTCTTGCTCATAGGATCAGAAACTGCATGTGATTCAACACCATTTAGGACTGGGAAACAAAAGCTAGCTCACCTTACAAGAAACACGCTTTGCTTTAGAGAAAAGAGCACTCTTCTACTCTACTGTGTTTCCTATAGGGCCAGAATACTGAGCTTGCTCAGAACAAAAGAACTGTGCTTCCTACACATGGGCCATATCTAGTTCAACTCTGCTTAGGAAACTGACAAGAACAGTAGCTCCTCTTCAGTCCGATACACTGTACTTGCTGGGAACAGACGCGAGTGCTATTTGCACTGTGTATGGCAATGGGAGCGCAATAGTGACTTTCCTTACCAGAAAACAACTCTTGCTCGTAAGACCAGAAACTTCATGTGAATCAACTCCATTTAGGATGGGGAAACAAATGCTAGCTCGCCTTACATGAAACACACTCTGCTTTTGAGAAAAGAGCACTCTTCTACTCTACTGTGTTTCCTATGGGGTCCGAACAGTGAGCTTGCTCAGAACAAAAGAACTGTGCTTCCTACACACATGGACCATATCTAGTTCAACTCTGCTTAGGAAACTGACAAGAACAGTAGCTCCTCTTCCGTCCAATACACTGTACTTGCGGGGAACAGACGCGAGTGCTATTTGCACTGTGTATGGCAATTGGAGCACAATAGTGACTCGTCTTACCAGAAAACAACTCTTGCTCGTAGGACAAAAAACTGCATGTGACTCAACTCCATTTATGACTGGGAAACAAACGCTAGCTCGCCTTACAAGAAACACACTCTGCTTTTGAGAAAAGAGCACTCTTCTACTCTACTGTGTTTCCTATAGGGCCAGAACAGTGAGCTTGCTCAGAACAAAAGAACTGTGCTTCCTACACACGGCCATATCTAGTTCAATTCTGCTTAGGAACCTGACAAGGACAGTAGATCCTCTTCAGTCCAGTACACTGTAATTGCTGGGAACAGACACGAGTGCTGTTTGTCCTTTGTATGGCAATGGCAGTGCAATAGTGACTCTTCATACCAGAAAACAACTCTTGCTCGTAGGATCAGAAACTGCATGTGATTCAACACCATTTAGGACTGGGAAACAAAAGCTAGCTCACCTTACAAGAAACACGCTTTGCTTTAGAGAAAAGAGCACTCTTCTACTCTACTGTGTTTCCTATAGGGCCAGAATACTGAGCTTGCTCAGAACAAAAGAACTGTGCTCCCTACACATGGGCCATATCTAGTTCAACTCTGCTTAGGAAACTGACAAGAACAGTAGCTCCTCTTCCGTCCAATACACTGTACTTGCGGGGAACAGACGCGAGTGCTATTTGCACTGTGTATGGCAATTGGAGCACAATAGTGATTTGTCTTACCAGAAAGCAACTCTTGCTCGTAGGACAAAAAACTGCATGTGACTCAACTCCATTTAGGACTGGGAAACAAACGCTAGCTCGACTTCCAAGAAACACACTCTGCTTTTGAGAAAAGATCACTCTTGTACTCTACTGTGTTTCCTATGGGGTCCAAACAGTGAGCTTGCTCAGAACAAAAGAACTGTGCTTCCTACACGCACGGACCATATCTAGTTCAATTCTGTTTAGTAAACTGACAAGAACAGTATCTCCTATTCAGTCCAATACACTGTACTTGCTGGGAAAAGACGCGAGTGCTATTTGCCTTGTAAAGTGCAATGGGAGCGCAATAGTGACTTTCCTTACCAGAAAACAACTCTTGTTCATAGGACCAGAAACTTCATGTGATTCAACTCCATTTAGGACTAGGAAACAAACGCTAGCTCGCCTTACAAAAACACACGCTGCTTTTGAGAAAAGAGCACTCTTCTACTCTACTGTGTTTCCTATGTGTTCCAAACAGTGAGCTTGCTCAGAACAAAAAAACTGTCCTTCCTACACACACGGGCATATCTAGTTCAAGTCTGCTTAGGAACCTGACAAGAACAGTAGATCCTCTTCAGTCCAATACACTGTACTTGCTGGGAACAGACGCCAGTGCTATTTGTCCTGTGTATGGCAATGGCAGCGCAATAGTGTCTCTTCTTACCAGAAAACAACTCTTGCTCGTAGGACCAGAAACTGCATGTGATTCCACTCCATTTAGGACTGGGAAACAAACGCTAGCTCGCCTTAAAAGAAACACACTCTGCTTTTGAGAAAAGAGCACTCTTCTACTCTACTGTGTTTCCTATAGGGCCAGAAGAGTGAGCTTGCTCCGAACAAAAGAACTGTACTTCCTACACACACGGCCATATCTAGTTCAATTCTGCTTCGGAACCTGAAAGAACAGTCGATCCTCTTCTGTCCAATACACTGTAATTGCTGGGAACAGACGCCAGTGCTGTTTGTCCTGTGTATGGCAATGGCAGCGCAATAGTGACTCTTCTTACCAGAAAACAACTCTTGTTCGTAGGACCAGAAACTGCATGAGATTCAACTCCATTTAGGAATGAGAAACAAAAGCTAGCTCACCTTACAAGAAACACACTCTGCTTTAGAGAAAAGAGCACTCTTCTACTCTACTGTGTTTCCTATAGGGCCAGAACAGTGAGCTTGCTCAGAACAAAAGAACTGTGCTTCCTACACACGGGCCATATCTAGTTCAACTCTGCTTAGGAAACTGACAAGAACAGTAGCTCCTCTTCAGTCCTATACACTGTACTTGCTGGGAACAGAAGCAAGTGCTATTTGCACTGTGTATGGAAATGGGAGCGCAATAGTGACTTTCATTACCAGAAAACAACTCTTGCTCGTAAGACCAGAAACTTCATGTGATTCAACTCCATTTAGGACGGTGAAACAAATGCTAGCTCGCCTTACATGAAACACACTCTGCTTTTGAGAAAAGAGCACTCTTCTACTCTACTGTGTTTCCTATGGGGTCCGAACAGTGAGCTTGGTCAGAACAAAAGAACTGTGCTTCCTACACACACGGACCATATCTAGTTCAACTCTGCTTAGGAAACTGACAAGAACAGTAGCTCCTCTTCCGTCCAATACACTGTACTTGCGGGGAACAGACGCGAGTGCTATTTGCACTGTGTATGGCAATTGGAGCACAATAGTGACTCGTCTTACCAGAAAACAACTCTTGCTCGTAGGACAAAAAACTGCATGTGACTCAACTCCATTTAGGACTGGGAAACAAATGCTAGCTTGCCTTACAAGAAACACACTCTGCTTTTGAGAAAAGAGCACTCTTCTACTCTACTGTGTTTCCTATAGGGCCAGAACAGTGAGCTTGCTCAGAACAAAAGAACTGTGCTTCCTACACACGGCCATATCTAGTTCAATTCTGCTTAGGAACCTGACAAGGACAGTAGATCCTCTTCAGTCCAGTACACTGTAATTGCTGGGAACAGACACCAGTGCTGTTTGTCCTGTGTATGGCAATGGCAGCGCAATAGTGACTCTTCATACCAGAAAACAACTCTTGCTCATAGGATCAGAAACTGCATGTGATTCAACACCATTTAGGACTGGGAAACAAAAGCTAGCTCACCTTACAAGAAACACGCTTTGCTTTAGAGAAAAGAGCACTCTTCTACTCTACTGTGTTTCCTATAGGGCCAGAATACTGAGCTTGCTCAGAACAAAAGAACTGTGCTTCCTACACATGGGCCATATCTAGTTCAACTCTGCTTAGGAAACTGACAAGAACAGTAGCTCCTCTTCAGTCCGATACACTGTACTTGCTGGGAACAGACGCGAGTGCTATTTGCACTGTGTATGGCAATGGGAGCGCAATAGTGACTTTCCTTACCAGAAAACAACTCTTGCTCGTAAGACCAGAAACTTCATGTGAATCAACTCCATTTAGGATGGGGAAACAAATGCTAGCTCGCCTTACATGAAACACACTCTGCTTTTGAGAAAAGAGCACTCTTCTACTCTACTGTGTTTCCTATGGGGTCCGAACAGTGAGCTTGCTCAGAACAAAAGAACTGTGCTTTCTACACACACAGGCCATATCTAGTTCAACTCTGCTTAGGAAACTGACAAGAACAGTAGCTCCTCTTCCGTCCAATACACTGTACTTGCGGGGAACAGACGCGAGTGCTATTTGCACTGTGTATGCAATTGGAGCACAATAGTGACTCGTCTTACCAGAAAACAACTCTTGCTCGTAGGACAAAAAACTGCATGTGACTCAACTCCATTTATGACTGGGAAACAAACGCTAGCTCGCCTTACAAGAAACACACTCTGCTTTTGAGAAAAGAGCACTCTTCTACTCTACTGTGTTTCCTATAGGGCCAGAACAGTGAGCTTGCTCAGAACAAAAGAACTGTGCTTCCTACACACGGCCATATCTAGTTCAATTCTGCTTAGGAACCTGACAAGGACAGTAGATCCTCTTCAGTCCAGTACACTGTAATTGCTGGGAACAGACACCAGTGCTGTTTGTCCTTTGTATGGCAATGGCAGTGCAATAGTGACTCTTCATACCAGAAAACAACGCTTGCTCGTAGGATCAGAAACTGTATGTGATTCAACACCATTTAGGACTGGGAAACAAAAGCTAGCTCACCTTACAAGAAACACGCTTTGCTTTAGAGAAAAGAGCACTCTTCTACTCTACTGTGTTTCCTATAGGGCCAGAATACTGAGCTTGCTCAGAACAAAAGAACTGTGCTCCCTACACATGGGCCATATCTAGTTCAACTCTGCTTAGGAAACTGACAAGAACAGTAGCTCCTCTTCCGTCCAATACACTGTACTTGCGGGGAACAGACGCGAGTGCTATTTGCACTGTGTATGGCAATTGGAGCACAATAGTGACTTGTCTTACCAGAAAACAACTCTTGCTCATAGGACAAAAAACTGCATGTGACTCATCTCCATTTAGGACTGGGAAACAAACGCTAGCTCGACTTCCAAGAAACACACTCTGCTTTTGAGAAAAGAGCACTCTTCTACTCTACTGTGTTTCCTATGGGGTCCGAACAGTGAGCTTGCTCAGAACAAAAGAACTGTGCTTCCTACACACACGGGCCATATCTAGTTCAACTCTGCTTAGGAAACTGACAAGAAAAGTAGCTCCTCTTCCGTCCAATACACTGTACTTGCGGGGAACAGACGCGAGTGCTATTTGCACTGTGTATGGCAATTGGAGCACAATAGTGACTCGTCTTACCAGAAAACAACTCTTGCTCGTAGGACAAAAAACTGCATGTGACTCAACTCCATTTAGGACTGGGAAACAAACGCTAGCTTGCCTTACATGAAACACACTCTGCTTTTGAGAAAAGAGCACTCTTCTACTCTACTGTGTTTCCTTTAGGGCCAGAACAGTGAGCTTGCTCAGAACAAAAGAACTGTGCTTCCTACACACGGCCATATCTAGTTCAATTATGCTTAGGAACCTGACAAGGACAGTAGATCCTCTTCAGTCCAGTACACTGTAATTGCTGGGAACAGACACCAGTGCTGTTTGTCCTGTGTATGGCAATGGCAGCGCAATAGTGACTCTTCTTACCAGAAAACAACTCTTGCTCATAGGACCAGATACTGCATGTGATTCAACTCCATTTAGGACTGGGAAACAAATGCTAGCTCGCCTTACATGAAACACACTCTGCATTTGAGAAAAGAGCACTCTTCTACTCTATTGTGTTTCCTATCGGGTCCGAAGAGTGAACTTGCTCAGAACAAAAGAACTGTGCTTCCTACATACACGGGCCTTATCTAGTTCAACTCTGCTTAGGAAACCAACAAGAACAATAGCTCCTCTTCAGTCCAATACACTGTACTTGCGGGGAACAGACGCGAGTGCTATTTGCACTGTGTATGGCATTGGAGCTCAATAGTGACTTGTCTTACCAGAAAACAAATCCTGCTCGTAGGACCAGAAACTGCATGTGATTCCACTCCATTTAGGACTGTGAAACAAACGCTAGCTCGCCTTACAAGAAACACATTCTGCTTTAGAGAAAAGAGCACTCTTCTACTCTACTGTGTTTCATATGGGGTCCAAACAGTGAGCTTGCTCAGAACAAAAGAACTGTGCTTCCTACACACGCGGGCCATATCTAGTTCAACTCTGCTTAGGAAACTGACAAGAACATTAGCTCCTCTTCAGTCCGATACACTGTACTTGCTGGGAACAGACGTGAGAGCTATTTGCACTATGTATGGCAAGGGGAGCACAATAGTGATTTTCCTTACCAGAAAACAACTCTTGCTCTTAGGACCAGATACTGCATGTGATTCAACTCCATTTAGGACTGGGAAACAAACGCTAGCTCGCCTTACAAGAAACACACTCTGCTTTAGAGAAAAGAGCACTCTTCTACTCTACTGTGTTTCCTATGGTGTCCGAACAGTGAGCTTGCTCAGAACAAAAGAACTGTGCTTCCTACACACACGGCCATATCTAGTTCAATTCTGCTTAGGAACCTGACAAGAACAGTAGATCCTCTTCAGTCCAATACACTGTACTTGCTGGGAACAGACGCCAGTGCTATATGTCCTGTGTATGGCAATGGCAGCGCAATAGTGACTCTTCTTACCATAAAACAACTCATGCTCTTAGGACTAGAAACTGCATGTGATTCAACTCCATTTAGGACTGGGAAACAAACGCTAGCTCGCCTTACAAGAAACACACACTGCTTTAGAGAAAAGAGCACTCTTCTACTCTACTGTGTTTCTTATAGGGCCAGAACAGTGAGCTTGCTCAAAACAAAATAACTGTGCTTCCTACACACGGGCCATAACTAGTTCAACTCTGCTTAGGAAACTGACACGAACAGTAGCTCCTCTTCAGTCCGATACAGACACGAGTGCTATTTGCACTGTGTATGGCAATGGGAGCGCAATAGTGACTTTCCTTACCAGAAAACAACTCTTGTTCATAGTACCAGAAACTGCATGTGATTCAACTCCATTTAGGACTGGGATACAAGTGCTAGCTCGCCTTACATGAAACACACTCTGCTTTTGAGAAAAGAGCACTCTTCTACTCTACTGTGTTTCCTATGGGGTCCGAACAGTGAGCTTGCTCAGAACAAAAGAACTGTGCTTCCTACACACACGGCCATATCTAGTTCAATTCTGCTTAGGAACCTGACCAGAGCAGTAGATCCTCTTCAGTCCAATACACTGTACTTGCTGGGAACAGACGCCAGTGCTATTTGTCCTGTATATGGCAATGGCAGTGCAATAGTGACTATTCTTACCATAAAACAACTCTTGCTCGTAGTACCACAAACTGCATGTGATTCCACTCCATTTAGGACTGGGAAACAAATGCTAGCTCGCCTTACATGAAACACACTCTGCTTTTGAGAAAAGAGCACTCTTCTACTCTACTGAGTTTCCTATGGGGTCCAAACAGTGAGCTTGGTCAGAACAAAAGAACTGTGCTTCCTACACACATGGACCATATCTAGTTCAACTCTGCTTAGGAAACTGACAAGAACAGTAGCTCCTATTCAGTCCAATACACTGTACTTGCTGGGAACAGACGCGAGTGCTATTTGCACTGTGTATGGCAATTTGAGCACAATAGTGACTCTTCTTACCAGAAAACAACTCTTGCTCGTAGGACCAAAAACTGTCTGTGACTCAACTCCATTTAGGACTGGGAAAAAACGCGAGCTGGCCTTACAAGAAACACACTCTGCTTTAGAGAAAAGAGCACTCATCTACTCTACTGTGTTTCCTGTAGGGCCAGAACAGTGAGCTTGCTCAGAACAAAAGAACTGTGCTTCCTACACACACGGCCATATCTCGTTCAAGTCTGCTTAGGAACCTGACAAGAACATTAGATCCTCTTCAGTCCAATACACTGTACTTGCTGGGAACAGACGCCAGTGCTATTTGTCCTGTGTAGGGCAATGGCAGCGCAATAGTGACTCTTCTTACCAGAAAACAATTCTTGCTCGTAGGACCAGAAACTGAATGTGATTCAACTCAATTTAGGACTGGGAAACAAACTCTAGCTCGCTTTACAAGAAACACACTCTGCTTTTGAGAAAACAGCACTCTTCTACTCTACTGTGTTTCCTATTTGGTCCGAACAGTGAGCTTGCTCAGAAAAAGGGAACTGTGCTTCCTACACACACGGTCATATCTAGTTCAATTCTGCTTAGGAACCTGACCAGAGCAGTAGATCCTCTTCAGTCCGATACACTGTACTTGCTGGGAACAGATGTGAGTGCTATTTGCACTGTGTATTGCAATGGGAGCGCAATAGTGACTTTCCTTACCAGAAAACAACTCTTGCTCGTAGGATCAGAAACTGCATGTGATTCAACACCATTTAGGACTGGGAAACAAATGCTAGCTCGCCTTACAAGAAACACACTCTGCTTTTGAGAAAAGAGCACTCTTCTACTCTACTGTGTTTCCTATGGGGTCCGAACAGTGAGCTTGCTCAGAACAAAAGAACTGTGCTTTCTAAACACACGGGCCATATCTAGTTCAACTCTGCTTAGGAAACAAACAAGAACAGTAGCTCCTATTCAGTCCAATACACTGTACTTGCTGGGAACAGACGCCAGTGCTATTTGTCCTGTGTATGGCAATGGCAGCGCAATAGTGACTCTTCTTACCATAAAACAACTCTTGCTCGTAGGACCAGAAACTGCATGTGATTCAACTCCATTTAGGACTGGGAAACAAATGCTAGCTCGCCTTACATGAAACACACTCTGCTTTTGAGAAAAGAGCACTCTTCTACTCTACTGTGTTTCCCATGGGGTCCGAACAGTGAGCTTGCTCAGAACGAAAGAACTGTGCTTCCTACACACACGGGCCATATCTAGTTCAACTCTGCTTAGGAAACTGACAAGAACAGTAGCTCCTCTTCAGTCCAATACACTTTACTTGCAGGGAACAGACGCGAGTGCTATTTGCACTGTGTATGGCAATTGGAGCACAATAGTGACTTGTCTTACCAGAAAACAACTCTTGCTCGTAGGACAAAAAACTGCATGTGACTCAACTCCATTTAGGACTGGGAAACAAAGGCTAGTTCGCATTACAAGAAACACACTCTGCTTTAGAGAAAGAAGCACTCTTCTACTCTACTGCGTTTCCTATGGTGTCCAAACAGTGAGCTTGCTCAGAACAAGAGAACTGTGCTTCCTACACACACGGACCATATCTAGTTCATCTCTGCTTAGGAAACTGACAAGAACAGTAGCTCTTATTCAGTCCAATACACTGTACTTGCTGGGAAAAGACGCGAGTGCTATTTGCCTTGTGTAGGGCAATGGGAGCGCAATAGTGACTTTTCTTACCAGAAAAAAAAAATCTTGTTCCTAGGACCAGAAACTGCATGTGATTCAACTCCATTTAGGACTAGGAAACAAACGCTAGCTCGCCTTACAAAAACACACTCTGCTTTTGAGAAAAGAGCACTCTTCTACTCTACTGTGTTTCCTATAGGGCCAGAACAGTGAGCTTGCTCAGAACATAAGAACTGTGCTTCCTACACACACGGCCATGTCCAGTTCAATTCTGCTTAGGAACCTGACAAGAACAGTAGATCCTCTTCAGTCCAATACACTGTACTTGCTGGGAACAGACGCCAGGGCTATTTGTACTGTGTATGGCAATGGCAGCGCAATAGTGACTCTTCTTACCATAAAGCAACTCTTGCTCTTATGACAAGAAACTGCATGTGATTCAACTCCATTTAGAACTGGGAAACAAACGCTAGCTCGCCTTACAAGAAACACACTCTGCTTTTGAGAAAAGAGCACTCTTCTACTCTACTGTGTTTCCTATGGGGTTCGAACAGTGAGCTTGCTCAGAACAAAAGAACTGTGCTTCCTACACACACGGCCATATCTAGTTCAATTCTGCTTAGGAACCTGACCAGAGCAGTAGATCCTCTTCAGTCCAATACACTGTACTTGCCGGGAACAGACGCCAGTGCTATTTGTCCTGTATATGGCAATGGCAGTGCAATAGTGACTATTCTTACCATAAAACAACTCTTGCTCGTAGTACCACAAACTGCATGTGATTCCACTCCATTTAGGACTGGGAAAAAACGCTAGCTCGCCTTACAAGAAACACACTCTGCTTTTGAGAAAAGAGCACTCTTCTACTCTACTGTGTTTCCTATGGGGTCCAAACAGTGAGCTTGGTCAGAACAAAAGAACTGTGCTTCCTACACACATGGACCATATCTAGTTCAACTCTGCTTAGGAAACTGACAAGAACAGTAGCTCCTATTCAGTCCAATTCACTGTACTTGCTGGGAACAGACGCGAGTGCTATTTGCACTGTGTATGGCATTTAGAGCGCAATAGTGACTCTTCTTACAAGAAAACAACTCTTGCTCGTAGGATCAAAAACTGTCTGTGACTCAACTCCATTTAGGACTGGGAAAAAACGCGAGCTGGCCTTACAAGAAACACACTCTGCTTTAGAGAAAAGAGCACTCATCTACTCTACTGTGTTTCCTGTAGGGCCAGAACAGTGAGCTTGCTCAGAACAAAAGAACTGTGCTTCCTACACACACGGCCATATCTCGTTCAAGTCTGCTTAGGAACCTGACAAGAACATTAGATCCTCTTCAGTCCAATACACTGTACTTGCTGGGAACAGACGCCAGTGCTATTTGTCCTGTGTAGGGCAATGGCAGCGCAATAGTGACTCTTCTTACCAGAAAACAATTCTTGCTCGTAGGACCAGAAACTGCATGTGATTCAACTCAATTTAGGACTGGGAAACAAACTCTAGCTCGCTTTACAAGAAACACACTCTGCTTTTGAGAAAACAGCACTCTTCTACTCTACTGTGTTTCCTATTTGGTCCGAACAGTGAGCTTGCTCAGAAAAAAGGAACTGTGCTTCCTACAAACACGGCCATATCTAGTTCAATTCTGCTTAGGAACCTGACCAGAGCAGTAGATCCTCTTCAGCCCGATACACTGTACTTGCTGGGAACAGATGTGAGTGCTATTTGCACTGTGTATTGCAATGGGAGCGCAATAGTGACTTTCCTTACCAGAAAACAACTCTTGCTCGTAGGACCAGAAACTGCATGTGATTCAACACCATTTAGGACTGGGAAACAAATGCTAGCTCGCCTTACAAGAAACACACTCTGCTTTTGAGAAAAGAGCACTCTTCTACTCTACTGTGTTTCCTATGGGGTCCGAACAGTGAGCTTGCTCAGAACAAAAGAACTGTGCTTTCTAAACACACGGGCCATATCTAGTTCAACTCTGCTTAGGAAACAAACAAGAACAGTAGCTCCTCTTCAGTCCAATACACTGTACTTGCTGGGAACAGACGCCAGTGCTATTTGTCCTGTGTATGGCAATGGCAGCGCAACAGTGACTCTTCTTACCAGAAAACAACTCTTGCTCGTAGGACCAGAAACTGCATGTGATTCAACTCCATTTAGGACTGGGAAACAAATGCTAGCTCGCCTTACATGAAACACACTCTGCTTTTGAGAAAAGAGCACTCTTCTACTCTACTGTGTTTCCTATGGGGTCCGAACAGTGAGCTTGCTCAGAACGAAAGAACAGTGCTTCCTACACACACGGGCCATATCTAGTTCAACTCTGCTTAGGAAACTGACAAGAACAGTAGCTCCTCTTCAGTCCAATACACTTTACTTGCAGGGAACAGACGGCAGGCCAATTTGCACTGTGTATAGAAATTGGAGGACAATAGTGACTCGTCTTACCAGAAAACAACTCTTGCTCGTAGGACAAAAAAAAGCATGTGACTCAACTCCATTTAGAACTGGGAAACAAACGCTAGCTCGCCTTACAAGAAACACACTCTGCTTTAGAGAAAAGAGCACTCCTCTACTCTACTGTGTTTCCTATTTGGTCCAAACAGTGAGCTTGCTCAGAACAAAAGAACTGTGCTTCCTACACACACGGACCATATCTAGTTCAACTCTGCTTAGGAAACTGACAAGAACAGTAGCTCCTATTCAGTCCAATACACTGTACTTGCTGTGGAAAGACGCGAGTGCTATTTGCATTGTGTAGGGCAATGGGAGCGCAATAGTGACTTTCCTTACCAGAAAAAACTCTTGTTCGTAGGACCAGAAACTGCATGTGATTCAACTCCATTTTGGACTAGGAAACAAACGCTTGCTCGCCTTACAAAAACACACTCTGCTTTTGAGAAAAGAGCACTCTTCTACTCTACTGTGTTTCCTATAGTGCCAGAACAGTGAGCTTGCTCAGAACATAAGAATGGTGCTTCCTACACACACGGGCCATATCTAGTTCAACTCTGCTTAGGAAACTGACAAGAACAGTAGCTCGTCTTCAGTCCGATGCACTGTACTTGCTGGGAACAGACGCGAGAGCTATTTGCACTATGTATGGCAAGGGGAGCACAATAGTGACTTTCCTTACCAGAAAACAACTCTTGCTCTTAGAACCATAAACTGCATGTAATTCAACTCCATTTAGGACTGGGAAACAAACGCTAGCTCGCCTTACAAAAAACACACTCTGTTTTTGAGAAAAGAGCACTCTTCTACTCTACTGTGTTTCTTATAGGGCCAGAACAGTGAGCTTGCTCAAAACAAAATAACTGTGCTTCCTACACACGGGCCATAACTAGTTCAACTCTGCTTAGGAAACTGACACGAACAGTAGCTCCTCTTCAGTCCGATACAGACACGAATGCTATTTGCACTGTGTATGGCAATGGGAGCGCAATAGTGACTTTCCTTACCAGAAAACAACTCTTGTTCATAGGACCAGAAACTGCATGTGATTCAACTCCATTTAGTACTGGGAAACAAGTGCAAGCTCGCCTTACATGAAACACACTCTGCTTTTGAGAAAAGACCACTCTTCTACTCTACTGTGTTTCCTATGTGTTCCGAAATTGAGCTTGCTCAGAACAAAAAAACTGTGCTTCCTACACACAAGGCCATATCGAGTTCAAGTCTGCTCAGGAACCTGACAAGAACAGTAGATCCTCTTCAGTCCAATACACTGTACTTGCTGGGAAGAGACGCCAGTGCTATTTGTCCTGTGTATGGCAATGGCAGCGCAATAGTGACTCTTCTTACCATTAAACAACTCTTGCTCGTAGGACCAGAAACTGCATGTGATTCAACTCCATTTAGGACTGGGAAACAAATGCTAGCTCGCCTTACATGAAACACACTCTGCTTTTGAGAAAAGAGCACTCTTCTACTCTACTGTGTTTCCCATGGGGTCCGAACAGTGAGCTTGCTCAGAACGAAAGAACTGTGCTTCCTACACACACGGGCCATATCTAGTTCAACTCTGCTTAGGAAACTGACAAGAACAGTAGCTCCTCTTCAGTCCAATACACTTTACTTGCAGGGAACAGACGCGAGTGCTATTTGCACTGTGGATGGCAATTGGAGCACAATAGTGACTCGTCTTACCAGAAAACAACTCTTGCTCATAGGACAAAAAACTGCATGTGACTCAACTCCATTTAGGACTGGGAAACAAACGCTAGCTCGCATTACAAGAAACACACTCTGCTTTAGAGAAAGGAGCACTATTCTACTCTACTGTGTTTCCTATGGTGTCCAAACAGTGAGCTTGCTCAGAACAAGAGAACTGTGATTCCTACACACACGGACCATATCTAGTTCAACTCTGCTTAGGAAACTGACAAGAACAGTAGCTCCTATTCAGTCCAATACACTGTACTTGCTGGGAAAAGACACGAGTGCTATTTGCCTTGTGTAGGGCAATGGGAGCGCAAGAGTGACTTTTCTTACCAGAAAAAAAACTCTTGTTCCTAGGACCAGAAACTGCATGTGATTCAACTCCATTTAGGACTAGGAAACAAACGCTAGCTCGCCTTACAAAAACACACTCTGCTTTTGAGAAAAGAGCAATCTTCTACTCTATTGTGTTTCCTATGGGGTCCGAACAGTGAGCTTGCTCAGAACAAAAGAACTGTGCTTCCTACACACACGGTCATATCTAGTTCAATTCTGCTTATGAACCTGACCAGAGCAGTAGATCCTCTTCAGTCCAATACACTGTACTTGCTGGGAACAGACGCCAGTGCTATTTGTCCTGTATATGGCAATGGCAGTGCAATAGTGACTATTCTTACCATAAAACAACTCTTGCTCGTAGTACCACAAACTGCATGTGACTCCACTCCATTTAGGACTGGGAAACAAACGCTAGCTCGCCTTACAAGAAACACACTCTGCTTTTGAGAAAAGAGCACTCTTCTACTCTACTGTGTTTCCTATGGGGTCCAAACAGTGAGCTTGGTCAGAACAAAAGAACTGTGCTTCCTACACACATGGACCATATCTAGTTCAACTCTGCTTAGGAAACTGACAAGAACAGTAGCTCCTATTCAGTCCAATACACTGTACTTGCTTGGAACAGACGCGAGTGCTATTTGCACTGTGTATGGCATTTAGAGCGCAATAGTGACTCTTCTTACCAGAAAACAACTCTTGCTCGTAGGACCAAAAACTGTCTGTGACTCAACTCCATTTAGGACTGGGAAAAAACGCGAGCTGGCCTTACAAGAAACACACTCTGCTTTAGAGAAAAGAGCACTCATCTACTCTACTGTGTTTCCTGTAGGGCCAGAACAGTGAGCTTGCTCAGAACAAAAGAACTGTGCTTCCTACACACACGGCCATATCTCGTTCAAGTCTGCTTAGGAACCTGACAAGAACATTAGATCCTCTTCGGTCCAATACACTGTACTTGCTGGGAACAGACGCCAGTGCTATTTGTCCTGTGTAGGGCAATGGCAGCGCAATAGTGACTCTTCTTACCAGAAAACAATTCTTGCTCATAGGACCAGAAACTGCATGTGATTCAACTCAATTTAGGACTGGGAAACAAACTCTAGCTCGCTTTACAAGAAACACACTCTGCTTTTGAGAAAACAGCACTCTTCTACTCTACTGTGTTTCCTATTTGGTCCGAACAGTGAGCTTGCTCAGAAAAAAGGAACTGTGCTTCCTACACACACGGCCATATCTAGTTCAATTCTGCTTAGGAACCTGACCAGAGCAGTAGATCCTCCTCAGTCCGATACACTGTACTTGCTGGGAACAGATGCGAGTGCTATTTGCACTGTGTATTGCAATGGGAGCGCAATAGTGACTTTCCTTACCAGAAAACAACTCTTGCTCGTAGGACCAGAAATTGCATGTGATTCAACACCATTTAGGACTGGGAAACAAATGCTAGCTCGCCTTACAAGAAACACACTCTGCTTTTGAGAAAAGAGCACTCTTCTACTCTACTGTGTTTCCAATGGGGTCCGAACAGTGAGCTTGCTCAGAACAAAAGAACTGTGCTTTCTAAACACACGGGCCATATCTAGTTCAACTCTGCTTAGGAAACAAACAAGAACAGTAGCTCCTCTTCAGTCCAATACACTGTACTTGCTGGGAACAGACGCCAGTGCTATTTGTCCTGTGTATGGCAATGGCAGCGCAATAGTGACTCTTCTTACCAGAAAACAACTCTTGCTCGTAGGACCACAAACCTGCATGTGATTCAACTCCATTTAGGACTGGGAAACAAATGCTAGCTCGCCTTACATGAAACACACTCTGCTTTTGAGAAAAGAGCACTCTTCTACTCTACTGTGTTTCCTATGGGGTCCGAACAGTGAGCTTGCTCAGAACGAAAGAACTGTGCTTCCTACACACACGGGTCATATCTAGTTCAACTCTGCTTAGGAAACTGACAAGAACAGTAGCTCCTCTTCAGTCCAATACACTTTACTTGCAGGGAACAGACGGGAGGGCTATTTGCACTGTGTATAGCAATTGGAGCACAATAGTGACTCGTCTTACCAGAAAACAACTCTTGCTCGTAGGACAAAAAAAGCATGTGACTCAACTCCATTTAGAACTGGGAAACAAACGCTAGCTCGCCTTACAAGAAACACACTCTGCTTTTGAGAAAAGAGCACTCTTCTACTCTACTGTGTTTCCTATAGGGTCCAAACAGTGAGCTTGCTCAGAACAAAAGAACTGTGCTTCCTACACACACGGACCATATCTAGTTCAACTCTGCTTAGGAAACTGACAAGAACAGTAGCTCCTATTCAGTCCAATACACTGTACATGCTCGGGAAAGTCGCGAGTGCTATTTGCATTGTGTAGGGCAATGGGAGCGCAATAGTGACTTTCCTTACCAGAAAAAAACTCTTGTTCGTAGGACCAGAAACTGCATGTGATTCAACTCCATTTTGGACTAGGAAACAAACGCTAGCTCGCCTTACAAAAACACACTCTGCTTTTGAGAAAAGAGCACTCTTCTACTCTACTGTGTTTCCTATAGGGCCAGAACAGTGAGCTTGCTCAGAACATAAGAATGGTGCTTCCTACACACGGGCCATATCTAGTTCAACTCTGCTTAGGAAACTGACAAGAACAGTAGCTCGTCTTCAGTCCGATGCACTGTACTTGCTGGGAACAGACGCGAGAGCTATTTGCACTATGTATGGCAAGGGGAGCGCAATAGTGACTTTCCTTACCAGAAAACAACTCTTGCTCTTAGAACCATAAACTGCATGTGATTCAAATCCATTTAGGACTTGGAAACAAACGCTAGCTCGCCTTACAAAAAACACTCTCTGCTTTTGAGAAAAGAGCACTCTTCTACTCTACTGTGTTTCCTATGGGGTCCGAACAGTGAGCTTGTTCAGAACGAAAGAACTGTGCTTCCTACACACACGGGCCATATGTAGTTCAACTCTGCTTAGGAAACTGACAAGAACAGTAGCTCCTCTTCAGTCCAATACACTTTACTTGCTGGGAACAGACGCCAGTGCTATTTGTACTGTGTATGGCAATGGCAGCGCAATAGTGACTCTTCTTACCATAAAACAACTCTTGCTCTTAGGACAAGAAACTGCATGTGATTCAACTCCATTTAGGACTGGGAAACAAACGCTAGCTCGCCTTACAAGAAACACACTCTGCTTTAGAGAAAAGATCACTCTTCTACTCTACTGTGTTTCCTATAGGGCCAGAACAGTGAGCTTGCTCAGAACAAAAGAACTGTGCTTCCAACACACATGGCAATATCTAGTTCAAGTCTGCTTAGGAACCTGACAAGAACAGTAGATCCTCTTCAGTCCAATACACTGTACTTGCTGGGAACAGTCGCCAGTGCTATTTGTCCTGTGTATGGCAATGGCAGTGCAATAGTGACTCTTCTTACCAGAAAACAACTCTTGCTCGTAGGACCAGAAACTCATGTGATTCCACTCCATTTAGGACTGGGAAACAAACTCTAGCTCGCCTTACAAGAAACACACTCTGCTTTTGAGAAAAGAGCACTCTTCTACTCTACTGTGTTTCCTATGGGGTCCAAAGAGTGAGCTTGCTCAGAACAAAGAACTGTGCTTTCTCCACACACGGGCCATATCTAGTTCAACTCTGCTTAGGAAACAAACAAGAACAGTAGCTCCTCTTCACTCCAATACACTATACTTGCGGGGAACAGACGTGAGTGCTATTTGCACTGTGTATGGCATTGGAGCACAATAGTGACTTGTCTTACCAGAAAACAACTCTTGCTGCTAGGACAAAAAACTGCATGTGACTCAACTCCATTTAGGACTGGGAAACAAACGCTAGCTCAACTTCCAAGAAACACACTCTGCTTTTGAGAAAAGAGCACTCTTCTACTCTACTGTGTTTCCATTGTGTTCCGAAAAGTGAGCTTGCTCAGAACAAAAAAACTGTGCTTCCTACACACATGGCAATATCTAGTTCAAGTCTGCTTAGGAACCTGACAAGAACAGTAGATCCTCTTCAGTCCAATACACTGTACTTGCTGGGAACAGACGCCAGTGCTATTTGTCCTGTGTACGGCAATGGCAGTGCAATAGTGACTCTTCTTACCAGAAAACAACTCTTGCTCGTAGGACCAGAAACTCATGTGATTCCCACTCCATTTAGGACTGGGAAACAAACTCTAGCTCGCTTTACAAGAAACACACTCTGCTTTTGAGAAAAGAGCACTCTTCTACTCTACTGTGTTTCCTATAGGGCCAGAACAGTGAGCTTGCTCAGAAAAAAAGAACTGTACTTCCTACACACACGGGTCACATCTAGTTCAACTCTGCTTAGGAAACTGAGAAGAACAGTAGCTCCTTTTCAGTCCAATACTCTGTAATTGCTGGAGAACTGACGGGAGGGCTATTTGCACTGTGTATGGCAATGGGATCGCAATAGTGACTTTCCTTACCAGAAAACAACTCTTGCTCGTAGGACCAGAAACTGCATGTGATTCCACTCCATTTAGGACTGGAAACAAACGCTAGCTCGCCTTACAAGAAACACACTCTGCTTTTGAGAAAAGAGCACTCTTCTACTCTACTGTGTTTCCTATGGGGTCTGAAGAGTGAGCTTGCTCAGAACAAAAGAACTGTGCTTCCTACACACACGGGCCATATCTAGTTCAACTCTGCTTAGGAAACTGACAAGAACAATAGCCCCTCTTCCTTCCAATACACTGTACTTGCAGGGGAAGAGACGCGAGTGCTATTTGCACTGTGTATGGCAATTGGAGCACAATAGTGACTTGTCTTACAGAAAACAACTCTTGCTCGTAGGACAAAAAACTGCATATGACTCAACTCCATTTAGGACTAGGAAACAAACGATAGCTCGACTTCCAAGAAACACACTCTGCTTTTGAGAAAAGAGCACTCTTCTACTCTACTGTGTTTCCTATAGAGCCAGAAGAGTGAACTTGCTCAGAACATTAGAACTGTGCTTCCTACACACACGGCCATATCTAGTTCAATTCTGCTTAGGAACCTGACAAGAACAGTAGATCCTCTTCTGTACAATACACTGTACTTGCTGGGAACAGACGCCAGTGCTATTTGTCCTGTGTATGGCAATGGCAGCGCAATAGTGACTCTTCTTACCATAAAACATCCCTTGCTCGTAGAATTAGAAACTGCATGTGATTCAACTCCATTTAGGACTGGGAAACAAACGCTAGCTCGACTTACAAGAAACACACTCTGCTTTAGGGAAAAGAGCACTCTTCTACTCTATTGTGTTTCCTATAGGGCCAGAACAGTGAGCTTACTCAGAACAAAGAACAGTGCTTCCTACACACGGACCATAACTAGTTCAACTCTGCTTAGGAAACTGACAAGAACAGTAGCTCCTCTTCAGTCCGATACTCTGTACTTGCTGGGAACAGAAGTGAGTGCTATTTGCACTGTGTATGGCAATGGGAGCGCAATAGTGACTTTCCTTACCAGAAAACAACTCTTGCTCGTAGGACCAGAAACTGCATGTGATTCAACTCCATTTAGGACTGGGAAACAAATGCTAGCTCGCCTTACAAGAAACACACTCTGCTTTTGAGAAAAGAGCACTTTTCTATTCTACTGTGTTTCCTATGTGGTCCGAACAGTGAGCTTGCTCATAACAAAAGAACTGTGCTTTCTACACACACGGGCCATATCTAGTTCAACTCTGCTTAGGAAAGAAACAAGAACAGAAGCTCCTCTTCAGTCCGATACACTGTACTTTTGGGGAACAGACGCGAGTGCTATTTGCACTGTGTATGGCACTGGAGCACAATAGTGACTCGTCTTACCAGAAAAACAACTCTTGCTCGTAGGACAAAAAAACTGCAAGTGACTCAACTCCATTGAGGACTGGGAAACAAACGCTAGCTCGACTTACAAAAAACACACTCTGCTTTAGAGCACTCTTCTACTCTACTGTGTTTCCTATTGTGTCCGAACAGTGAGCTTGCTCAGAACAAAAGAACTGTGCTTCCTACACACACGGCCATATCTAGTTCAATTCTGCTTAGGAACCTGACCAGAGCAGTAGATCCTCTTCAGTCCAATACACTGTACTTGCTGGGAACAGACGCCAGTGCTATTAGTCCTGTATATGGCAATGGCAGCGCAATAGTGACTATTCTTATCATAAAACAACTCTTGCTCGTAGGACCACAAACTGCATGTGATTCCACTCCATTTAGGACTAGGAAACAAATGCTAGCTCGCCTTACAAGAAACACACTCTGCTTTTGAAAAAAGAGCACTCTTCTACTCTACTGTGTTTCCTATGGGGTCCAAACAGTGAGCTTGGTCAGAACAAAAGAACTGTGCTTCCTACACACATGGACCATATCTAGTTCAACTCTGCTTAGGAAACTGACAAGAACAGTAGCTCCTATTCAGTCCAATACACTGTACTTGCTGGGAACAGACGCGAGTGCTATTTGCACTGTGTATGGCATTTAGAGCACAATAGTGACTCTTCTTACCAGAAAACAACTCTTGCTCGTAGGACCAAAAACTGTCTGTGACTCAACTCCATTTAGGACTGGAAAACAAACGCGAGCTGGCCTTACAAGAAACACACTCTGCTTTAGAGAAAAGAGCACTCATCTACTCTACTGTGTTTCCTGTAGGGCCAGAACAGTCAGCTTGCTCAGAACAAAAGAACTGTGCTTCCTACACACACGGCCCATATCTAGTTCAACTCTGCTTAGGAAACTGACAAGAACAGTAGCTCCTCTTCAGTTCGATACACTGTACTTGCTGAGAACAGACGCGAGTGTTATTTGCACTGTGTATGGCAATGGGAGCACAATAGTGACTTTCCTTACCAGAAAACAACTCTTGCTCGTAGGACCAGAAACTGCATGTGATTCAACTCCATTTAGGACTGGGAAACAAATGCTAGCTCGCCTTACATGAAACACACTCTGCTTTTGAGAAAAGAGCACTCTTCTACTCTACTGTGTTTCCTATGTTGTCCAAAGAGTGAGCTTGCTCAGAACAAAAGAACTGTGCTTCCTACACACACGGGCCATATCTTGTTCAACTCTGCTTAGGAAACAAACAAGAACAGTAGCTCCTCTTCAGTCGAATACACTGTACTTGCGGGGAACAGACGCGAGTGCTATTTGCACTGTGTATGGCAATTGGAGCACAATAGTGACTTGTCTTACCAGAAAACAACTCTTGCTCATAGGACAAAAAACTGCATGTGACTCAACTCCATTTAGGACTGGGAAACAAACGCTAGCTCGACTTCCAAGAAACACACTCTGCTTTAGAGAAAAGAGCACTCTTCTACTCTACTGTGTTTCCTATGTGTTCCGAAAAGTGAGCTTGCTCAGAACAAAAAAACTGTGCTTCCTACACACAGGGACATATCTCGTTGAAGTCTGCTTAGGAACCTGACAAGAACAGTAGATCCTCTTCAGTCCAATACACTGTACTTGCTGGGAACAGACGCCAGTGCTATTTGTCCTGTGTAGGGCAATGGCAGTGCAATAGTGACTCTTCTTACCAGAAAACAACTCTTGCTCGTAGGACCAGAAACTGCATGTGATTCAACTCCATTTAGGACTGGGAAACAAACTCTAGCTCGCTTTACAAGAAACACACTTGCTTTTGAGAAAAGAGCACTCTTCTACTCTACTGTGTTTCCTATAGGGCCAGAACAGTGAGCTTGCTCAGAAAAAAGGAACTGTACTTCCTAAACACACAGGCCATATCTAGTTCAACTCTGCTTAGGAAACTGAGAAGAACAGTAGCTCCTCTTCAGTCCAATACACTGTACTTGCTGGGAACAGACGGGAGGGCTATTTGCACTGTGTATGGCAATGGGAGCGCAATAGTGACTTTCCTTAACAGAAAACAACTCTTGCTCGTAGGACCAGAAACTGCATGTGATTCCACTCCATTTAGGACTGGGAAACAAACGCTAGCTCGCCTTACAAGAAACACACTCTCCTTTAGAGAAAAGAGCTCTCTTCTACTCTACTGTGTTTCCTATGGGGCCAGAACAGTGAGCTTGTTCAGAGCAAAAGAACTATGCTTCCTACACACACGGACCATATCTAGTTCAACTCTGCTTAGTAAACTGACAAGAACTGTAGCTCCTATTCAGTCCAATACACTGTACTTGCTGGGAAAAGACGCGAGTGCTATTTGTCTTGTGTAGGGCAATGGGAACACAATAGTGACTTTCCTTACCAGAAAACAACTCTTGTTCGTAGGACCAGAAACTGCATGTGATTCAACTCCATTTAGGACTAGGAAACAAACGCTAGCTCGCCTTACAAAAACACACTCTGTTTTTGAGAAAAGAGCACTCTTCTACTCTGCTGTGTTTCCTGTAGGGCCAGAACAATGAGCTTGCTCAGAACATAAGAACTGTGCTCCTACACACGGGCCATATCTAGTTCCACTCTGCTTAGGAAACTGACAAGAACAGTAGATCCTCTTCAGTCCGATACAGTGTACTTGCTGGGAACAGACGCGAGAGCTATTTGCACTATGTATGGCAAGGGGAGCGCAATAGTGACTTTACTTACCAGAAATCAACTCTTGCTCTTAGGACCAGAAACTGCATGTGATTCAACTCCATTTAGGACTGTGAAACAAACGCTAGCTCGCCTTACAAGAAACACACTCTGCTTTTGAGAAAAGAGCACTCTTCTACTCTACTGTGTTTCCTATGGTGTCCGAACAGTGAGCTTGCTCAGAACAAAAGAACTGTGCTTCCTACACACACGGGCCATATCTAGTTCAACTCTGCTTAGGAAACAAACAAGAACAGTAGCTCCTCTTCAGTCGAATACACTGTACTTGCGGGGAACAGACGCGAGTGCTATTTGCACTGTGTATGGCAATTGGAGCACAATAGTGACTTGTCTTACCAGAAAACAACTCTTGCTCTTAGGACAAAAAACTGCATGTCACTCAACTCCATTTAGGACTGGGAAACAAACGCTAGCTAGACTTCCAAGAAAAACACTCTGCTTTTGAGAAAAGAGCACTCTTCTACTCTACTGTGTTTCCTATGGTGTCCGAACAGTGAGCTTGCTCAGAACAAAAGAACTGTGCTTCCTACACACACGGCCATGTCTAGTTCAATTCTGCTTAGGAACCTGACAAGAACAGTAGATCCTCTTCAGTCCAATACACTGTACTTGCTGGGAACAGACGCCAGTGCTATTAGTCCTGTATATGGCAATGGCAGCGCAATAGTGACTATTCTTATCATAAAACAACTCTTGCTCGTAGGACCACAAACTGCATGTGATTCCACTCCATTTAGGACTAGGAAACAAATGCTAGCTCGCCTTACAAGAAACACACTCTGCTTTTGAAAAAAGAGCACTCTTCTACTCTACTGTGTTTCCTATGGGGTCCAAACAGTGTGCTTGGTCAGAACAAAAGAACTGTGCTTCCTACACACATGGACCATATCTAGTTCAACTCTGCTTAGGAAACTGACAAGAACAGTAGCTCCTATTCAGTCCAATACACTGTACTTGCTGGGAACAGACGCGAGTGCTATTTGCACTGTGTATGGCATTTAGAGCACAATAGTGACTCTTCTTACCAGAAAACAACTCTTGCTCGTAGGACCAAAAACTGTCTGTGACTCAACTCCATTTAGGACTGGAAAACAAACGCGAGCTGGCCTTACAAGAAACACACTCTGCTTTAGAGAAAAGAGCACTCATATACTCTACTGTGTTTCCTGTAGGGCCAGAACAGTCAGCTTGCTCAGAACAAAAGAACTGTGCTTCCTACACACACGGGCCATATCTAGTTCAACTCTGCTTAGGAAACTGACAAGAACAGTAGCTCCTCTTCAGTTCGATACACTGTACTTGCTGAGAACAGACGCGAGTGTTATTTGCACTGTGTATGGCAATGGGAGCACAATAGTGACTTTCCTTACCAGAAAACAACTCTTGCTCGTAGGACGAGAAACTGCATGTGATTCAACTCCATTTAGGACTGTGAAACAAATGCTAGCTCGCCTTACATGAAACACACTCTGCTTTTGAGAAAAGAGCACTCTTCTACTCTACTGTGTTTCCTATGTTGTCCAAAGAGTGAGCTTGCTCAGAACAAAAGAACTGTGCTTCCTACACACACGGGCCATATCTTGTTCAACTCTGCTTAGGAAACAAACAAGAACAGTAGCTCCTCTTCAGTCGAATACACTGTACTTGCGGGGAACAGACGCGAGTGCTATTTGCACTGTGTATGGCAATTGGAGCACAATAGTGACTTGTCTTACCAGAAAACAACTCTTGCTCATAGGACAAAAAACTGCATGTGACTCAACTCCATTTAGGACTGGGAAACAAACGCTAGCTCGACTTCCAAGAAACACACTCTGCTTTAGAGAAAAGAGCACTCTTCTACTCTATTGTGTTTCCTATGTGTTCCGAAAAGTGAGCTTGCTCAGAACAAAAAACTGTGCTTCCTACACACAGGGACATATCTCGTTCAAGTCTGCTTAGGAACCTGACAAGAACAGTAGATCCTCTTCAGTCCAATACACTGTACTTGCTGGGAACAGACGCCAGTGCTATTTGTCCTGTGTAGGGCAATGGCAGTGCAATAGTGACTCTTCTTACCAGAAAACAACTCTTGCTCGTAGGACCAGAAACTGCATGTGATTCAACTCCATTTAGGACTGGGAAACAAACTCTAGCTCGCTTTACAAGAAACACACTTGCTTTTGATAAAAGAGCACTCTTCTACTCTACTGTGTTTCCTATAGGGCCAGAACAGTGAGCTTGCTCAGAAAAAAGGAACTGTACTTCCTAAACACACAGGCCATATCTAGTTCAACTCTGCTTAGGAAACTGAGAAGAACAGTAGCTCCTCTTCAGTCCAATACACTGTACTTGCTGGGAACAGACGGGAGGGCTATTTGCACTGTGTATGGCAATGGGAGCACAATAGTGACTTTCCTTAACAGAAAACAACTCTTGCTCGTAGGACCAGAAACTGCATGTGATTCCACTCCATTTAGGACTGGGAAACAAACGCTAGCTCGCCTTACAAGAAACACACTCTCCTTTAGAGAAAAGAGCTCTCTTCTACTCTACTGTGTTTCCTATGGGGCCAGAACAGTGAGCTTGTTCAGAGCAAAAGAACTATGCTTCCTACACACACGGACCATATCTAGTTCAACTCTGCTTAGTAAACTGACAAGAACTGTAGCTCCTATTCAGTCCAATACACTGTACTTGCTGGGAAAAGACGCGAGTGCTATTTGTCTTGTGTAGGGCAATGGGAACACAATAGTGACTTTCCTTACCAGAAAACAACTCTTGTTCGTAGGACCAGAAACTGCATGTGATTCAACTCCATTTAGGACTAGGAAACAAACGCTAGCTCGCCTTACAAAAACACACTCTGTTTTTGAGAAAAGAGCACTCTTCTACTCTGCTGTGTTTCCTGTAGGGCCAGAACAATGAGCTTGCTCAGAACATAAGAACTGTGCTCCTACACACGGGCCATATCTAGTTCCACTCTGCTTAGGAAACTGACAAGAACAGTAGATCCTCTTCAGTCCGATACAGTGTACTTGCTGGGAACAGACGCGAGAGCTATTTGCACTATGTATGGCAAGGGGAGCGCAATAGTGACTTTACTTACCAGAAATCAACTCTTGCTCTTAGGACCAGAAACTGCATGTGATTCAACTCCATTTAGGACTGTGAAACAAACGCTAGCTGGCCTTACAAGAAACACACTCTGCTTTTGAGAAAAGAGCACTCTTCTACTCTACTGTGTTTCCTATGGTGTCCGAACAGTGAGCTTGCTCAGAACAAAAGAACTGTGCTTCCTACACACACGGGCCATATCTAGTTCAACTCTGCTTAGGAAACAAACAAGAACAGTAGCTCCTCTTCAGTCGAATACACTGTACTTGCAGGGAACAGACGCGAGTGCTATTTGCACTGTGTATGGCAATTGGAGCACAATAGTGACTTGTCTTACCAGAAAACAACTCTTGCTCTTAGGACAAAAAACTGCATGTCACTCAACTCCATTTAGGACTGGGAAACAAACGCTAGCTAGACTTCCAAGAAAAACACTCTGCTTTTGAGAAAAGAGCACTCTTCTACTCTACTGTGTTTCCTATGGTGTCCGAACAGTGAGCTTGCTCAGAACAAAAGAACTGTGCTTCCTACACACACGGCCATGTCTAGTTCAATTCTGCTTAGGAACCTGACAAGAACAGTAGATCCTCTTCAGTCCAATACACTGTACTTGCTGGGAACAGACGCCAGTGCTATTTGTCCTGTGTATGGCAATGGCAGCGCAATAGTGACTCTTCTTACCATAAAACAACTCATGCTCTTAGGACTAGAAACTGCATGTGATTCAACTCCATTTAGGACTGGGAAACAAACGCTAGCTCGCCTTACAAGAAACACACACTGCTTTAGAGAAAAGAGCACTCTTCTACTCTACTGTGTTTCCTATAGGGCCAGAACAGTGAGCTTGCTCAGAAAAAAGGAACTGTACTTCCTAAACACACAGGCCATATCTAGTTCAACTCTGCTTAGGAAACTGAGAAGAACAGTAGCTCCTCTTCAGTCCAATACACTGTACTTGCTGGGAACAGACGGGAGGGCTATTTGCACTGTGTATGGCAATGGGAGCACAATAGTGACTTTCCTTAACAGAAAACAACTCTTGCTCGTAGGACCAGAAACTGCATGTGATTCCACTCCATTTAGGACTGGGAAACAAACGCTAGCTCGCCTTACAAGAAACACACTCTCCTTTAGAGAAAAGAGCTCTCTTCTACTCTACTGTGTTTCCTATGGGGCCAGAACAGTGAGCTTGTTCAGAGCAAAAGAACTATGCTTCCTACACACACGGACCATATCTAGTTCAACTCTGCTTAGTAAACTGACAAGAACTGTAGCTCCTATTCAGTCCAATACACTGTACTTGCTGGGAAAAGACGCGAGTGCTATTTGTCTTGTGTAGGGCAATGGGAACACAATAGTGACTTTCCTTACCAGAAAACAACTCTTGTTCGTAGGACCAGAAACTGCATGTGATTCAACTCCATTTAGGACTAGGAAACAAACGCTAGCTCGCCTTACAAAAACACACTCTGTTTTTGAGAAAAGAGCACTCTTCTACTCTGCTGTGTTTCCTGTAGGGCCAGAACAATGAGCTTGCTCAGAACATAAGAACTGTGCTCCTACACACGGGCCATATCTAGTTCCACTCTGCTTAGGAAACTGACAAGAACAGTAGATCCTCTTCAGTCCGATACAGTGTACTTGCTGGGAACAGACGCGAGAGCTATTTGCACTATGTATGGCAAGGGGAGCGCAATAGTGACTTTACTTACCAGAAATCAACTCTTGCTCTTAGGACCAGAAACTGCATGTGATTCAACTCCATTTAGGACTGTGAAACAAACGCTAGCTGGCCTTACAAGAAACACACTCTGCTTTTGAGAAAAGAGCACTCTTCTACTCTACTGTGTTTCCTATGGTGTCCGAACAGTGAGCTTGCTCAGAACAAAAGAACTGTGCTTCCTACACACACGGGCCATATCTAGTTCAACTCTGCTTAGGAAACAAACAAGAACAGTAGCTCCTCTTCAGTCGAATACACTGTATTTGCGGGGAACAGACGCGAGTGCTATTTGCACTGTGTATGGCAATTGGAGCACAATAGTGACTTGTCTTACCAGAAAACAACTCTTGCTCTTAGGACAAAAAACTGCATGTCACTCAACTCCATTTAGGACTGGGAAACAAACGCTAGCTAGACTTCCAAGAAAAACACTCTGCTTTTGAGAAAAGAGCACTCTTCTACTCTACTGTGTTTCCTATGGTGTCCGAACAGTGAGCTTGCTCAGAACAAAAGAACTGTGCTTCCTACACACACGGCCATGTCTAGTTCAATTCTGCTTAGGAACCTGACAAGAACAGTAGATCCTCTTCAGTCCAATACACTGTACTTGCTGGGAACAGACGCCAGTGCTATTTGTCCTGTGTATGGCAATGGCAGCGCAATAGTGACTCTTCTTAGCATAAAACAACTCATGCTCTTAGGACTAGAAACTGCATGTGATTCAACTCCATTTAGGACTGGGAAACAAACGCTAGCTCGCCTTACAAGAAACACACACTGCTTTAGAGAAAAGAGCACTCTTCTACTCTACTGTGTTTCCTATAGGGCCAGAACAGTGAGCTTGCTCAGAAAAAAGGAACTGTACTTCCTAAACACACAGGCCATATCTAGTTCAACTCTGCTTAGGAAACTGAGAAGAACAGTAGCTCCTCTTCAGTCCAATACACTGTACTTGCTGGGAACAGACGGGAGGGCTATTTGCACTGTGTATGGCAATGGGAGCACAATAGTGACTTTCCTTAACAGAAAACAACTCTTGCTCGTAGGACCAGAAACTGCATGTGATTCCACTCCATTTAGGACTGGGAAACAAACGCTAGCTCGCCTTACAAGAAACACACTCTCCTTTAGAGAAAAGAGCTCTCTTCTACTCTACTGTGTTTCCTATGGGGCCAGAACAGTGAGCTTGTTCAGAGCAAAAGAACTATGCTTCCTACACACACGGACCATATCTAGTTCAACTCTGCTTAGTAAACTGACAAGAACTGTAGCTCCTATTCAGTCCAATACACTGTACTTGCTGGGAAAAGACGCGAGTGCTATTTGTCTTGTGTAGGGCAATGGGAACACAATAGTGACTTTCCTTACCAGAAAACAACTCTTGTTCGTAGGACCAGAAACTGCATGTGATTCAACTCCATTTAGGACTAGGAAACAAACGCTAGCTCGCCTTACAAAAACACACTCTGTTTTTGAGAAAAGAGCACTCTTCTACTCTGCTGTGTTTCCTGTAGGGCCAGAACAATGAGCTTGCTCAGAACATAAGAACTGTGCTCCTACACACGGGCCATATCTAGTTCCACTCTGCTTAGGAAACTGACAAGAACAGTAGATCCTCTTCAGTCCGATACAGTGTACTTGCTGGGAACAGACGCGAGAGCTATTTGCACTATGTATGGCAAGGGGAGCGCAATAGTGACTTTACTTACCAGAAATCAACTCTTGCTCTTAGGACCAGAAACTGCATATGATTCAACTCCATTTAGGACTGTGAAACAAACGCTAGCTCGCCTTACAAGAAACACACTCTGCTTTTGAGAAAAGAGCACTCTTCTACTCTACTGTGTTTCCTATGGTGTCCGAACAGTGAGCTTGCTCAGAACAAAAGAACTGTGCTTCCTACACACACGGGCCATATCTAGTTCAACTCTGCTTAGGAAACAAACAAGAACAGTAGCTCCTCTTCAGTCGAATACACTGTATTTGCGGGGAACAGACGCGAGTGCTATTTGCACTGTGTATGGCAATTGGAGCACAATAGTGACTTGTCTTACCAGAAAACAACTCTTGCTCTTAGGACAAAAAACTGCATGTCACTCAACTCCATTTAGGACTGGGAAACAAACGCTAGCTAGACTTCCAAGAAAAACACTCTGCTTTTGAGAAAAGAGCACTCTTCTACTCTACTGTGTTTCCTATGGTGTCCGAACAGTGAGCTTGCTCAGAACAAAAGAACTGTGCTTCCTACACACACGGCCATGTCTAGTTCAATTCTGCTTAGGAACCTGACAAGAACAGTAGATCCTCTTCAGTCCAATACACTGTACTTGCTGGGAACAGACGCCAGTGCTATTTGTCCTGTGTATGGCAATGGCAGCGCAATAGTGACTCTTCTTAGCATAAAACAACTCATGCTCTTAGGACTAGAAACTGCATGTGATTCAACTCCATTTAGGACTGGGAAACAAACGCTAGCTCGCCTTACAAGAAACACACACTGCTTTAGAGAAAAGAGCACTCTTCTACTCTACTGTGTTTCCTATAGGGCCAGAACAGTGAGCTTGCTCAGAAAAAAGGAACTGTACTTCCTAAACACACAGGCCATATCTAGTTCAACTCTGCTTAGGAAACTGAGAAGAACAGTAGCTCCTCTTCAGTCCAATACACTGTACTTGCTGGGAACAGACGGGAGGGCTATTTGCACTGTGTATGGCAATGGGAGCACAATAGTGACTTTCCTTAACAGAAAACAACTCTTGCTCGTAGGACCAGAAACTGCATGTGATTCCACTCCATTTAGGACTGGGAAACAAACGCTAGCTCGCCTTACAAGAAACACACTCTCCTTTAGAGAAAAGAGCTCTCTTCTACTCTACTGTGTTTCCTATGGGGCCAGAACAGTGAGCTTGTTCAGAGCAAAAGAACTATGCTTCCTACACACACGGACCATATCTAGTTCAACTCTGCTTAGTAAACTGACAAGAACTGTAGCTCCTATTCAGTCCAATACACTGTACTTGCTGGGAAAAGACGCGAGTGCTATTTGTCTTGTGTAGGGCAATGGGAACACAATAGTGACTTTCCTTACCAGAAAACAACTCTTGTTCGTAGGACCAGAAACTGCATGTGATTCAACTCCATTTAGGACTAGGAAACAAACGCTAGCTCGCCTTACAAAAACACACTCTGTTTTTGAGAAAAGAGCACTCTTCTACTCTGCTGTGTTTCCTGTAGGGCCAGAACAATGAGCTTGCTCAGAACATAAGAACTGTGCTCCTACACACGGGCCATATCTAGTTCCACTCTGCTTAGGAAACTGACAAGAACAGTAGATCCTCTTCAGTCCGATACAGTGTACTTGCTGGGAACAGACGCGAGAGCTATTTGCACTATGTATGGCAAGGGGAGCGCAATAGTGACTTTACTTACCAGAAATCAACTCTTGCTCTTAGGACCAGAAACTGCATGTGATTCAACTCCATTTAGGACTGTGAAACAAACGCTAGCTCGCCTTACAAGAAACACACTCTGCTTTTGAGAAAAGAGCACTCTTCTACTCTACTGTGTTTCCTATGGTGTCCGAACAGTGAGCTTGCTCAGAACAAAAGAACTGTGCTTCCTACACACACGGGCCATATCTAGTTCAACTCTGCTTAGGAAACAAACAAGAACAGTAGCTCCTCTTCAGTCGAATACACTGTACTTGCGGGGAACAGACGCGAGTGCTATTTGCACTGTGTATGGCAATTGGAGCACAATAGTGACTTGTCTTACCAGAAAACAACTCTTGCTCTTAGGACAAAAAACTGCATGTCACTCAACTCCATTTAGGACTGGGAAACAAACGCTAGCTAGACTTCCAAGAAAAACACTCTGCTTTTGAGAAAAGAGCACTCTTCTACTCTACTGTGTTTCCTATGGTGTCCGAACAGTGAGCTTGCTCAGAACAAAAGAACTGTGCTTCCTACACACACGGCCATGTCTAGTTCAATTCTGCTTAGGAACCTGACAAGAACAGTAGATCCTCTTCAGTCCAATACCCTGTACTTGCTGGGAACAGACGCCAGTGCTATTTGTCCTGTGTATGGCAATGGCAGCGCAATAGTGACTCTTCTTACCATAAAACAACTCATGCTCTTAGGACTAGAAACTGCATGTGATTCAACTCCATTTAGGACTGGGAAACAAACGCTAGCTCGCCTTACAAGAAACACACACTGCTTTAGAGAAAAGAGCACTCTTCTACTCTACTGTGTTTCTTATAGGGCCAGAACAGTGAGCTTGCTCAAAACAAAATAACTGTGCTTCCTACACACGGGCCATAACTAGTTCAACTCTGCTTAGGAAACTGACACGAACAGTAGCTCCTCTTCAGTCCGATACAGACACGAGTGCTATTTGCACTGTGTATGGCAATGGGAGCGCAATAGTGACTTTCCTTACCAGAAAACAACTCTTGTTCATAGGACCAGACACTGCATGTGATTCAACTCCATTTAGGACTGGGAAAGAAATGCTAGCTCGCCTTACATGAAACACACTCTGCTTTTGAGAAAAGAGCACTCTTCTACTCTACTGTGTTTCCCATGGGGTCCAAACAGTGAGCTTGCTCAGAACGAAAGAACTGTGCTTCCTACACACACGGGCCATATCTAGTTCAACTCTGCTTAGGAAACTGACAAGAAGAGTAGCTCCTCTTCAGTCCAATATACTTTACTTGCAGGGAACAGACGCGAGTGCTATTTGCACTGTGTATGGCAATTGGAGCACAATAGTGACTCGTCTTACCAGAAAACAACTCTTGCTCCTAGGACAAAAAACTGCATGTGACTCAACTCCATTTAGGACTGGGAAACAAACGCTAGCTCGCATTACAAGAAACACACTCTGCTTTAGAGAAAGGAGCACTCTTCTACTCTACTGCGTTTCCTATGGTGTCCGAAAAGTGAGCTTGCTCAGAACATAAGAACTGTGCTTCCTACACACACGGCCATATCTAGTTCAACTCTGCTTAGGAAACTGACAAGAACCGTAGCTCTTATTCAGTCCAATACACTGTACTTGCTGGGAAAAGACGCGAGTGCTATTTGCCTTGTGAAGGGCAATGGGAGCGCAATAGTGACTTTTCTTACCAGAAAAAAACTCTTGTTCCTAGGACCAGAAACTGCATGTGATTCAACTCCATTTAGGACTAGGAAACAAACGCTAGCTCGCCTTACAAAAACACACTCTGCTTTTGAGAAAAGAGCACTCTTCTACTCTACTGTGTTTCCTATAGGGCCAGAACAGTGAGCTTGCTCAGAACATAAGAACTTTGCTTCCTACACACACGGGCCATATCTAGTTCAACTCTGCTTAGGAAACTGACAAGAACAGTAGCTCCTCTTCAGTCCGATACACTGTACTTGCTGGGAAGAGACGTGAGAGCTATTTGCACTATGTATCAAGGGGAGAGCAATAGTGACTTTCCTTACCAGAAAACAACTCTTGCTCTTAAGACCAGAAACTGCATGTGATTCAACTCCATTTAGGACTGGGAAACAAACGCTAGCTCGCCTTACAAGAAACACACTCTGCTTTTGAAAAAGAGCACTCTTCTACTCTACTGTATTTCCTATGGTGTCTGAAAAGTGAGCTTGCTCAGAACATAAGAACTGTGCTTCCTACACACATGGCCATATCTAGTTCAATTCTGCTTAGGAACCTGACAAGAACAGTAGATCCTCTTCAGTTCAATACACTGTACTTGCTGGGAACAGACGCCAGTGCTATTTGTCCTGTATATGGCAATGGCAGTGCAATAGTGACTATTCTTACCATAAAACAACTTTTGCTCGTAGGACCAAAAACTGTCTGTGACTCAACTCCATTTAGGACTGGGAAAAAACGCGAGCTGGCCTTACAAGAAACACACTCTGCTTTAGAGAAAAGAGCACTCATCTACTCTACTGTGTTTCCTGTAGGGCCAGAACAGTGAGCTTGCTCAGAACAAAAGAACTGTGCTTCCTACACACACGGCCATATCTCGTTCAACTCTGCTTAGGAACCTGACAAGAACATTAGATCCTCTTCGGTCCAATACACTGTACTTGCTGGGAAGAGACGCCAGTGCTATTTGTCCTGTGTAGGGCAATGGCAGCGCAATAGTGACTCTTCTTACCAGAAAACAATTCTTGCTCGTAGGACGAGAAACTTCATGTGATTCAACTCCATTTAGGACTGGGAAACAAACTCTAGCTCGCTTTACAAAAAACACACTCTGCTTTTGAGAAAAGAGCACTCTTCTACTCTACTGTGTTTCCTATGGGGTCCGAACAGTGAGCTTGCTCAGAACAAAAGAACTGTGCTTTGGACACACACGGGCCATATCTAGTTCAACTCTGCTTAGGAAACAAACAAGAACAGTAGCTCCTCTTCAGTCCGATACACTGTACTTGCGGGGAACAGACGCGAGTGCTATTTGCACTGTGTATTGCATTGGAGCACAATAGTGACTCGTCTTACCAGAAAACAACTCTTGATTGTAGGACAAAAAACTGCATGTGACTCAACTCCATTGAGGACTGGGAAACAAACGCTAGCTCGACTTACAAGAAACACACTCTGCTTTTGATAAAAGTGGACTCTTCTACTCTACTGTGTTTCCTATGGGGTCCGAACAGTGAGCTTGCTCAGAACAAAAGAACTGTGCTTCCTACACACACGGCCATATGTAGTTCAATTCTGCTTAGGAACCTGACAAGGACAGTAGATCCTCTTCAGTCCAATACACTGTACTTGCTGGGAACAGACGCCAGTGCTATTTGTCCTGTGTAGGGCAATGGCAGCGCAATAGTGACTCTTCTTACCAGAAAACAACTCTTGCTTGTAGGACCAGAAACTGCATGTGATTCAACTCCATTTAGGACTGGGAAACAAAAGCTAGCTCACCTTACAAGAAACACACTCTGCTTTAGATAAAAGAGCACTCTTCTACTCTACTGTGTTTCCTATAGGGCCAGAACAGTGAGCTTGCTCAGAACAAAAGAACTGTGCTTCCTACACACACGGGCCATATCTAGTTCAACTCTGCTTAGGAAACTGACAAGAACAATAGCCCCTCTACCTTCCAATACACTGTACTTGCAGGGAACAGACGCGAGAGCTATTTGCACTGTGTATGGCAATTGGAGCACAATAGTGTCTTGTCTTACCAGAAAACAACTCTTGCTCGTAGGACAAAAAACTGCATGTGACTCAACTCCATTTAGGACTAGGAAACAAACGCTAGCTCGACTTCCAAGAAACACACTCTGCTTTTGAGAAAAGAGCACTCTTCTACTCTACTGTGTTTCCTATAGAGCCAGAAGAGTGAACTTGCTCAGAACATTAGAACTGTGCTTCCTACACACACGGCCATATCTAGTTCAATTCTGCTTAGGAACCTGACAAGAACAGTAGATCCTCTTCTGTACAATACACTGTACTTGCTGGGAACAGACGCCAGTGCTATTTGTCCTGTGTATGGCAATGGCAGCGCAATAGTGACTCTTCTTACCATAAAACAACTCTTGCTCATAGGCCTAGAAACTGCATGTGATTCAACTCCATTTAGGACTGGGAAACAAACGCTAGCTTGCCTTACAAGAAACACAATCTACTATAGGGAAAAGAGCACTCTTCTACTCTATTGTGTTTCAAATAGGGCCAGAACAGTGAGCTTCCTCAGAAGAAAAGAACTGTGCTTCCTGCACACGGGCCATAACTAGTTCAACTCTGCCTAGGAAACTGACAAGAACAGTAGATCCTCTTCAGTCCGATACACTGTACTTGCAGGGAACAGACGCGAGTGCTATTTGCACTGTGTATGGCAATGGGAGCGCAATAGTGACTTTCCTTACCAGAAAACAACTCTTGCTCGTAGGAGCAGAAACTGCATGTGATTCAACTCTATTTAGGACTGGGAAACAAATGCTAGCTCGCCTTACAAGAAACACACTCTGCTTTTGAGAAAAGAGCACTCTTCTACTCTGCTGTGCTTCCTATGGGGTCCAAACAGTGAGATTGCTCAGAACAAAAGAACTGTGCTTCCTACACACGGACCATAACTAGTTCAACTCTGCTTAGGAAACAAACAAGAACAGTAGCTCCTCTTCAGTCCAATACACTGTACTTGCGGGGAACAGACGCGAGTTCTATTTGCACTGTGTATGGCATTGGAGCACAATAGTGACTCGTCTTACCAGAAAACAACTCTTGCTCGTAGGACAAAAAACTGCATGTGACTCAACTCCATTTAGGACTGGGAAACAAACGCTAGCTCGACTTACAAGAAACACACTCTGCTTTTGAGAAAAGAGCACTCTTCTACTCTACTGTGTTTCCTATGTGGTCCGAACAGTGAGCTTGCTCATAACAAAAGAACTGTGCTTTCAACACACACGGCCATATCTAGTTCACTTCTGCTTAGGACCCTGACAAGAACAGTAGATCCTCTTCAGTACAATACACTGTACTTGCTGGGAACAGACGCCAGTGCTATTTTTCCTGTGTATGGCAATGGCAGCGCAATAGTGACTCTTCTTACCAGAAAACAACTCTTGCTCGTAGGACAAAAAACTGTATGTGACCCAACTCCATTGATGACTGGGAAACAAACGCTAGCTCGACTTACAAGAAACACACTCTACTTTAGAGAAAAGAGCACTCTTCTACTCTACTGTGTTTCCTATAGGGCCAGAACAGTGAGCTTGCTCAGAACAAAAGAACTGTGCTTCCTACACACGGGCCATATCTAGTTGAACTCTGCTTAGGAAACTGACAAGAACAGTAGCTCCTCTTCAGTCCAATACACTGTACTTGCTGGGAACAGACGCGAGTGCTATTTGCACTGTGTATGGCAATGGGAGCTCAATAGTGACTTTCCTTAACAGAAAACAACTCTTGCTCGTAGGACCAGAAACTGCATGTGATTCCACTCCATTTAGGACTGGAAAACAAACGCTAGCTCGCCTTACAAGAAACACACTCTCCTTTAGAGAAAAGAGCACTCTTCTATTCTACTGTGTTTCCTATGGGGCCAGAACAGTGAGCTTGTTCAGAACAAAAGAACTATGCTTCCTACACACACGGACCATATCTAGTTCAACTCGGCTTAGTAAACTGACAAGAACTGTAGCTCCTATTCAGCAATACACTGTACTTGCTGGGAACAGACGTGAGAGCTATTTGCACTATGTATCAAGGGGAGAGCAATAGTGACTTTCCTTACCAGAAAACAACTCTTGCTCTTAGGACCAGAAACTGCATGTGATTCAACTCCATTTAGGACTGGGAAACAAACGCTAGCTCGCCTTACAAGAAACACACTCTGCTTTTGAAAAAGAGCACTCTTCTACTCTACTGTATTTCCTATGGTGTCTGAAAAGTGAGCTTGCTCCGAACATAAGAACTGTGCTTCCTACACACACGGCCATATCTAGTTCAATTCTGCTTAGGAACCTGACAAGAACAGTAGATCCTCTTCAGTCCAATACACTGTACTTGCTGGGAACAGACGCCAGTGCTATTTGTCCTGTGTATGGCAATGGCAGCGCAATAGTGACTCTTCTTACCATAAAACAACTCATGCTCTTAGGACTAGAAACTGCATGTGATTCAACTCCATTTAGGACTGGGAAACAAACGCTAGCTCGCCTTACAAGAAACACACACTGCTTTAGAGAAAAGAGCACTCTTCTACTCTACTGTGTTTCTTATAGGGCCAGAACAGTGAGCTTGCTCAAAACAAAATAACTGTGCTTCCTACACACGGGCCATAACTAGTTCAACTCTGCTTAGGAAACTGACACGAACAGTAGCTCCTCTTCAGTCCGATACAGACACGAGTGCTATTTGCACTGTGTATGGCAATGGGAGCGCAATAGTGACTTTCCTTACCAGAAAACAACTCTTGTTCATAGGACCAGACACTGCATGTGATTCAACTCCATTTAGGACTGGGAAAGAAATGCTAGCTCGCCTTACATGAAACACACTCTGCTTTTGAGAAAAGAGCACTCTTCTACTCTACTGTGTTTCCCATGGGGTCCGAACAGTGAGCTAGCTCAGAACGAAAGAACTGTGCTTCCTACACACACGGGCCATATCTAGTTCAACTCTGCTTAGGAAACTGACAAGAAGAGTAGCTCCTCTTCAGTCCAATATACTTTACTTGCAGGGAACAGACGCGAGTGCTATTTGCACTGTGTATGGCAATTGGAGCACAATAGTGACTCGTCTTACCAGAAAACAACTCTTGCTCCTAGGACAAAAAACTGCATGTGACTCAACTCCATTTAGGACTGGGAAACAAACGCTACTTCGCATTACAAGAAACACACTCTGCTTTAGAGAAAGGAGCACTCTTCTACTCTACTGCGTTTCCTATGGTGTCCGAAAAGTGAGCTTGCTCAGAACATAAGAACTGTGCTTCCTACACACACGGCCATATCTAGTTCAACTCTGCTTAGGAAACTGACAAGAACAGTAGCTCCTCTTCAGTCCGATACACTGTACTTGCTGGGAACAGACGTGAGAGCTATTTGCACTATGTATCAAGGGGAGAGCAATAGTGACTTTCCTTACCAGAAAACAACTCTTGCTCTTAGGACCAGAAACTGCATGTGATTCAACTCCATTTAGGACTGGGAAACAAACGCTAGCTCGCCTTACAAGAAACACACTCTGCTTTTGAAAAAGAGCACTCTTCTACTCTACTGTATTTCCTATGGTGTCCGAAAAGTGAGCTTGCTCAGAACATAAGAACTGTGCTTCCTACACACATGGCCATATCTAGTTCAATTCTGCTTATGAACCTGACAAGAACAGTAGATCCTCTTCAGTTCAATACACTGTACTTGCTGGGAACAGACGCCAGTGCTATTTGTCCTGTATATGGCAATGGCAGTGCAATAGTGACTATTCTTACCATAAAACAACTCTTGCGCGTAGTACCACAAACTGCATGTGATTCCACTCCATTTAGGACTGGGAAACAAACGCTAGCTCGCCTTACAAGAAACACACTCTGCTTTTGAGAAAAGAGCACTCTTCTACTCTACTGTGTTTCCTATGGGGTCCAAACAGTGAGCTTGGTCAGAACAAAAGAACTGTGCTTCCTACACACATGGACCAAATCTAGTTCAACTCTGCTTAGGAAACTGACAAGAACAGTAGCTCCTATTCAGTCCAATACACTGTACTTGCTGGGAACAGACGCGAGTGCTATTTGCACTGTGTATGCCATTTAGAGCACAATAGTGACTCTTCTTACCAGAAAACAACTCTTGCTCGTAGGACCAAAAACTGTCTGTGACTCAACTCCATTTAGGACTGGGAAAAAACGCGAGCTGGCCTTACAAGAAACACACTCTGCTTTAGAGAAAAGAGCACTCATCTACTCTACTGTGTTTCCTGTAGGGCCAGAACAGTGAGCTTGCTCAGAACAAAAGAACTGTGCTTCCTACACACACGGCCATATCTCGTTCAAGTCTGCTTAGGAACCTGACAAGAACATTAGATCCTCTTCGGTCCAATACACTGTACTTGCTGGGAAGAGACGCCAGTGCTATTTGTCCTGTGTAGGGCAATGGCAGCGCAATAGTGACTCTTCTTACCAGAAAACAATTCTTGCTCGTAGGACCAGAAACTTCATGTGATTCAACTCCATTTAGGACTGGGAAACAAACTCTAGCTCGCTTTACAAAAAACACACTCTGCTTTTGAGAAAAGAGCACTCTTCTACTCTACTGTGTTTCCTATGGGGTCCGAACAGTGAGCTTGCTCAGAACAAAAGAACTGTGCTTTGGACACACACGGGCCATATCTAGTTCAACTCTGCTTAGGAAACAAACAAGAACAGTAGCTCCTCTTCAGTCCGATACACTGTACTTGCGGGGAACAGACGCGAGTGCTATTTGCACTGTGTATTGCATTGGAGCACAATAGTGACTCGTCTTACCAGAAAACAACTCTTGATTGTAGGACAAAAAACTGCATGTGACTCAACTCCATTGAGGACTGGGAAACAAACGCTAGCTCGACTTACAAGAAACACACTCTGCTTTTGATAAAAGTGGACTCTTCTACTCTACTGTGTTTCCTATAGGGTCCGAACAGTGAGCTTGCTCAGAACAAAAGAACTGTGCTTCCTACAGACACGGCCATATGTAGTTCAATTCTGCTTAGGAACCTGACAAGGACAGTAGATCCTCTTCAGTCCAATACACTGTACTTGCTGGGAACAGACGCCAGTGCTATTTGTCTTGTGTAGGGCAATGGCAGCGCAATAGTGACTCTTCTTACCAGAAAACAACTCTTGCTTGTAGGACCAGAAACTGCATGTGATTCAACTCCATTTAGGACTGGGAAACAAAAGCTAGCTCACCTTACAAGAAACACACTCTGCTTTAGATAAAAGAGCACTCTTCTACTCTACTGTGTTTCCTATAGGGCCAGAACAGTGAGCTTGCTCAGAACAAAAGAACTGTGCTTCCTACACACGGGCCATATCTAGTTCAACTCTGCTTAGGAAACTGACAAGAACAGTAGCTCCTCTTCAGTCCTATACACTGTACTTGCTGGGAACAGACGCGAGTGCTATTTGCACTGTGTATGTCAATGGGAGCGCAATAGTGACTTTCCTTACCAGAAAACAACTCTTGCTCGTAAGACCAGAAACTGCATGAGATTCAACTCCATTTAGGACTGGGAAACAAATGCTAGCTCGCCTTATATGAAACACACTCTGCTTTTGAGAAAAGAGCACTCTTCTACTCTACTGTGTTTCCTATGGGGTCCGAACAGTGAGCTTGCTCAGAACAAAAGAACTGTGCTTCCTACACACACGGGCCATATCTAGTTCAACTCTGCTTAGGAAACTGACAAGAACAATAGCCCCTCTTCCTTCCAATACACTGTACTTGCAGGGAACAGACGCGAGAGCTATTTGCACTGTGTATGGCAATTGGAGCACAATAGTGACTTGTCTTACCAGAAAACAACTCTTGCTCGTAGGACAAAAAACTGCATGTGACTCAACTCCATTTAGGACTAGGAAACAAACGCTAGCTCGACTTCCAAGAAACACACTCTACTTTTGAGAAAAGAGCACTCTTCTACTCTACTGTGTTTCCTATAGAGCCAGAAGAGTGAACTTGCTCAGAACATTAGAACTGTGCTTCCTACACACACGGCCATATCTAGTTCAATTCTGCTTAGGAACCTGACAAGAACAGTAGATCCTCTTCTGTACAATACACTGTACTTGCTGGGAACAGACGCCAGTGCTATTTGTCCTGTGTATGGCAATGGCAGCGCAATAGTGACTCTTCTTACCATAAAACAACTCTTGCTCATAGGACTAGAAACTGCATGAGATTCAACTCCATTTAGGACTGGGAAACAAACGCTAGCTTGCCTTACAAGAAACACACTCTACTATAGGGAAAAGAGCACTCTTCTCTTCTATTGTGTTTCCTATAGGGCCAGAACAGTGAGCTTGCTCAGAAGAAAAGAACTGTGCTTCCTGCACACGGGCCATAACTAGTTCAACTCTGCTTAGGAAACTGACAAGAACAGTAGATCCTCTTCAGTCCCATACACTGTACTTGCAGGGAACAGACGCGAGTGCTATTAGCACTGTGTATGGCAATGGGAGCGCAATAGTGACTTTCCTTACCAGAAAACAACTCTTGCTCGTAGGAGCAGAAACTGCATGTGATTCAACTCCATTTAGGACTGGGAAACAAACGCTAGCTCGACTTACAAGAAACACACTCTGCTTTAGGGAAAAGAGCACTCTTCTACTCTATTGTGTTTCCTATAGGGCCAGAACAGTGAGCTTGCTCAGAACAAAAGAACTGTGCTTCCTACACACGGGCCATAACTAGTTCAACTCTGCTTAGGAAACTGACAAGAACAGTAGCTCCTCTTCAGTCCGATACACTGTACTTGCTGGGAACAGACGCGAGTGCTATTTGCACTGTGTATGGCAATGGGAGCGCAATAGTGACTTTCCTTACCAGAAAACAACTCTTGCTCGTAGGACCAGAAACTGCATGTGATTCAACTCCATTTAGGACTGGGAAACAAATGCTAGCTCGCCTTACAAGAAACACACTCTGCTTTTGAGAAAAGAGCACTCTTCTACTCTACTGTGTTTCCTATGGGGTCCGAACAGTGAGCTTGCTCAGAACAAAAGAACTGTGCTTTCTACACACACGGGCCATATGTAGTTCAACTCTGCTTAGGAAAGAAACAAGAACAGTAGCTCCTCTTCAGTCTGATACACTGTACTTGCGGGGAACAGACGCGAGTGCTATTTGCACTGTGTATGGCATTGGAGCACAATAGTGACTCGTCTTACCAGAAAACAACTCTTGCTCGTAGGACAAAAAACTGCAAGTGACTCAACTCCATTTAGGACTGGGAAACAAACGCTAGCTCGACTTACAGGAAACACACTCTGCTTTTGAGAAAAGAGCACTCTTCTACTCTACTGTGTTTCCTATGGGGTCCGAACAGTGAGCTTGCTCAGAACAAAAGAACTGTGCTTCCTACACACACGGCCATATCTAGTTCACTTCTGCTTAGGAACGTGACAAGAACAGTAGATCCTCTTCAGTCCAATACACTGTACTTGCTGGGAAAAGATGCCAGTGCTATTTGTCCTGTGTATGGCAATGGCAGCGCAATAGTGACTCTTCTTACTAGAAAACAACTCTTGCTTGTAGGACCAGAAACTGCATGTGATTCAACTCCATTTAGGACTGGGAAACAAAAGCTAGCTCACCTTACAAGAAACACACTCTGCTTTAGATAAAAGAGCACTCTTCTACTCTACTGTGTTTCCTATAGGGCCAGAACTGTGAGCTTGCTCAGAACAAAAGAACTTTGCTTCCTACACACGGGACATATCTAGTTCAACTCTGCTTAGGAAACTGACAAGAACAGTAGCTCCTCTTCATTCCGATACACTGTACTTGCTGGGAATAGACGCGAGTGCTATTTGCACTGTGTATGTCAATGGGAGCACAATAGTGACTTTCCTTACCAGAAAACAACTCTTGCTCGTAAGACCAGAAACTGCATGAGGTTCAACTCCATTTAGGACTGGGAAACAAATGCTAGCTCGCCTTACATGAAACACACTCTGCTCTGAAAAAAGAGCACTCTTCTACTCTACTGTGTTTCCTAGGGGTGCGAACAGTGAGCTTGCTCAGAACAAAAGAACTGTGCTTCCTACACACACGGGCCATATCTAGTTCACATCTGCTTAGGAACCTGACAAGAACAGTAAATCCTCTTCAGTCCAATACACTGTACTTGCTGGGAACAGACGCCAGTGCTATTTGTCCTGTGTATGGCAATGGCAGCGCAATAGTGACTCTTCTTACCAGAAAACAACTCTTGCTTGTAGGACCAGAAACTGCATGTGATTCAACTCCATTTAGGACTGGGAAACAAAAGCTAGCTCAACTTACTAGAAACACACTCTGCTTTAGAGAAAAGAGCACTCTTCTACTCTACTGTGTTTCCTATAGGGCCAGAACAGTGAGCTTGCTCAGAACAAAAGAACTGTGCTTCCTACACACGGGCCATATCTAGTTGAACTCTGCTTAGGAAACTGACAAGAACAGTAGCTCCTCTTCAGTCCGATACACTGTACTTGCTGGGAACAGACGTGAGTGCTATTTGCACTGTGTATGGCAATGGGAGCGCAATAGTGACTTTCCTTACCAGAAAACAACTCTTGCTCGTAGGACCAGAAACTGCATGTGATTCAACTCCATTTAGGACTGGGAAACAAATGCTAGCTCGCCTTACAAGAAACACACTCTGCTTTTGAGAAAAGAGCACTCTTCTATTCTACTGTGTTTCCTATGGGGTCCGAACAGTGAGCTTGCTCAGAACAAAAGAACTGTGCTTTCTACACACACGGGCCATATCTAGTTCAACTCTGCTTAGTAAACAAACAAGAACAGTAGCTCCTCTTCAGTCCGATACACTGTACTTGCGGGGAACAGACGCGAGTGCTATTTGCACTGTGTATGGCATTGGAGCACAATAGTGACTCGTCTTACCAGAAAACAACTCTTGCTCGTAGGACAAAAAACTGCATGTGACTCAACTCCATTGAGGACTGGGAAACAAACGCTAGCTCGACTTACAAGAAACACACTCTGCTTTTGAGAAAAGAGCACTCTTCTACTCTACTGTGTTTCCTATGGGGTCCGAACAGTGAGCTTGCTCAGAACAAAAGAACTGTGCTTCCTACACACACGGCCATATCTAGTTCAATTCTGCTTAGGAACCTGACAAGAACAGTAGATCCTCTTCAGTCCAATACACTGTACTTGCTGGGAACAGACGCCAGTGCTATTTGTCCTGTGTATGGCAATGGCAGAGCAATAGTGACTCTTCTTACCATAAAACATCCCTTGCTCGTAGAATTAGAAACTGCATGTGATTCAACTCCATTTAGGACTGGGAAACAAACGCTAGCTCGACTTACAAGAAACACACTCTGCTTTAGGGAAAAGAGCACTCTTCTACTCTATTGTGTTTCCTACAGGGCCAGAACAGTGAGCTTGCTCAGAACAAAAGAACTTTGCTTCCTACACACGGAGCATAACTAGTTCAACTCTGCTTAGGAAACTGACAAGAACAGTAGCTCCTCTTCAGTCCGATACACTGTACTTGCTGGGAACAGACGTGAGTGCTATTTGCACTGTGTATGGCAATGGGAGCGCAATAGTGACTTTCCTTACCAGAAAACAACTCTTGCTCGTAGGACCAGAAACTGCATGTGATTCAACTCCATTTAGGACTGGGAAACAAATGCTAGCTCGCCTTACAAGAAACACACTCTGCTTTTGAGAAAAGCGCACTCTTCTATTCTACTGTGTTTCCTATGGGGTCCGAACAGTGAGCTTGCTCAGAACAAAAGAATTGTGCTTTCTACACACACGGGCCATATCTAGTTAAACTCTGCTTAGGAAACAAACAAGAACAGTAGCTCCTCTTCAGTCCGATACACTGTACTTGCAGGGAACAGACGCGAGTGCTATTTGCACTGTGTATGTCAATTGGAGCACAATAGTGACTTGTCTTACCAGAAAACAACTCTTGCTCGTAGGACAAAAAACTGCATGTGACTCAACTCCATTTAGGACTAGGAAACAAACGCTAGCTCGACTTCCAAGAAACACACTCTGCTTTTGAGAAAAGAGCACTCTTCTACTCTACTGTGTTTCTTATAGAGCCAGAAGAATGAACTTGCTCAGAACATTAGAACTGTGCTTCCTACACACACGGCCATATCTAGTTCAATTCTGCTTAGGAACCTGACAAGAACAGTAGATCTTCTTCTGTACAATACACTGTACTTGCTGGGAACAGACGCCAGTGCTATTTGTCCTGTGTATGGCAATGGCAGCGCAATAGTGACTCTTCTTACCATAAAACATCCCTTGCTCGTAGGATTAGAAACTGCATGTGTTTCAACTCCATTTAGGACTGGGAAACAAACGCTAGCTCGACTTACAAGAAACACATTCTGCTTTAGGGAAAAGAGCACTCTTCTACTCTATTGTGTTTCCTATAGGGCCAGAACAGTGAGCTTGCTCAGAACAAAAGAACTGTGCTTCCTACACACGGACAATAACTAGTTCAACTCTGCTTAGGAAACTGACAAGAACAGTAGCTCCTCTTCAGTCCGATACACTGTACTTGCGGGGAACAGACGCGAGTGCTATTTGCACTGTGTATGGCAATGGGAGCGCAATAGTGACTTTCCTTACCAGAAAACAACTCTTGCTCGTAGGACCAGAAACTGCATGTGATTCAACTCCATTTAGGACTGGGAAACAAATGCTAGCTCGCCTTACAAGAAACACACTCTGCTTTTGAGAAAAGAGCACTCTTCTATTCTACTGTGTTTCCTATGGGGTCCGAACAGTGAGCTTGCTCAGAACAAAAGAACTGTGCTTTCTACACACAAGGGCCATATCTAGTTCAACTCTGCTTAGTAAACAAACAAGAACAGTAGCTCCTCTTCAGTCCGATACACTGTACTTGCGGGGAACAGACGCGAGTGCTATTTGCACTGTGTATGGCATTGGAGCACAATAGTGACTCGTCTTACCAGAAAACAACTCTTGCTCGTAGGACAAAAAACTGCATGTGACTCAACTCCATTGAGGACTGGGAAACAAACGCTAGCTCGACTTACAAGAAACACACTCTGCTTTTGAGAAAAGAGCACTCTTCTACTCTACTGTGTTTCCTATGGGGTCCGAACAGTGTGCTTGCTCAGAACAAAAGAACTGTGCTTCCTACACACACGGCCATATCTAGTTCAATTCTGCTTAGGAACCTGACAAGAACAGTAGATCCTCTTCAGTCCAATACACTGTACTTGCTGGGAACAGACGCCAGTGCTATTTGTCCTGTGTATGGCAATGGCAGCGCAATAGTGACTCTTCTTACCATAAAACATCCCTTGCTCGTAGGATTAGAAACTGCATGTGATTCAACTCCATTTAGGACTGGGAAACAAACGCTAGCTCGACTTACAAGAAACACACTCTGCTTTAGGGAAAAGAGCACTCTTCTACTCTATTGTGTTTCCTATAGGGCCAGAACAGTGAGCTTGCTCAGAACAAAAGAACTGTGCTTCCTACACACGGACCATAACTAGTTCAACTCTGCTTAGGAAACTGACAAGAACAGTAGCTCCTCTTCAGTCCGATACACTGTACTTGCTGGGAACAGACGCCAGTGCTATTTGTCCTGTGTATGGCAATGGCAGCGCAATAGTGACTCTTCTTACTAGAAAACAACTCTTGCTTGTAGGACCAGAAACTGCATGTGATTCAACTCCATTTAGGACTGGGAAACAAAAGCTAGCTCACCTTACAAGAAACACACTCTGTTTTAGATAAAAGAGCACTCTTCTACTCTACTGTGTTTCCTATAGGGCCAGAACAGTGAGCTTGCTCAGAACAAAAGAACTTTGCTTCCTACACACGGGACATATGTAGTTCAACTCTGCTTAGGAAACTGACAAGAACAGTAGCTCCTCTTCATTCCGATACACTGTACTTGCTGGGAATAGACGCGAGTGCTATTTGCACTGTGTATGTCAATGGGAGCGCAATAGTGACTTTCCTTACCAGAAAACAACTCTTGCTCGTAAGACCAGAAACTGCATGAGGTTCAACTCCATTTAGGACTGGGAAACAAATGCTAGCTCGCCTTACATGAAACACACTCTGCTCTGAAAAAAGAGCACTCTTCTACTCTACTGTGTTTCCTAGGGGTCCGAACAGTGAGCTTGCTCAGAACAAAAGAACTGTGCTTCCTAAACACACGGGCCATATCTAGTTCACTTCTGCTTAGGAACCTGACAAGAACAGTATATCCTCTTCAGTCCAATACACTGTACTTGCTGGGAACAGATGCCAGTGCTATTTGTCCTGTGTATGGCAATGGCAGCGCAATAGTGACTCTTCTTACCAGAAAACAACTCTTGCTTGTAGGACCAGAAACTGCATGTGATTCAACTCCATTTAGGACTGGGAAACAAAAGCTAGCTCAACTTACTAGAAACACACTCTGCTTTAGAGAAAAGAGCACTCTTCTACTCTACTGTGTTTCCTATAGGGCCAGAACAGTGAGCTTGCTCAGAACAAAAGAACTGTGCTTCCTACACACGGGCCATATCTAGTTCAACTCTGCTTAGGAAACTGACAAGAACAGTAGCTCCTCTTCAGTCCGATACACTGTACTTGCTGGGAACAGACGTGAGTGCTATTTGCACTGTGTATGGCAATGGGAGTGCAATAGTGACTTTCCTTACCAGAAAACAACTCTTGCTCGTAGGACCAGAAACTGCATGTGATTCAACTCCACTTAGGACTGGGATACAAATGCTAGCTCGCCTTACAAGAAACACACTCTGCTTTTGAGAAAAGAGCACTCTTCTATTCTACTGTGTTTCCTATGGGGTCTGAACAGTGAGCTTGCTCAGAACAAAAGAACTGTGCTTTCTACACACACGGGCCATATCTAGTTCAACTCTGCTTAGTAAACAAACAAGAACAGTAGCTCCTCTTCAGTCCGATACACTGTACTTGCGGGGAACAGACGCGAGTGCTATTTGCACTGTGTATGGCATTGGAGCACAATAGTGACTCGTCTTACCAGAAAACAACTCTTGCTCGTAGGACAAAAAACTGCATGTGACTCAACTCCATTGAGGACTGGGAAACAAACGCTAGCTCAACTTACAAGAAACACACTCTGCTTTTGAGAAAAGAGCACTCTTCTACTCTACTGTGTTTCCTATGGGGTCCGAACAGTGTGCTTGCTCAGAACAAAAGAACTGTGCTTCCTACACACACGGCCATATCTAGTTCAATTCTGCTTAGGAACCTGACAAGAACAGTAGATCCTCTTCAGTCCAATACACTGTACTTGCTGGGAACAGACGCCAGTGCTATTTGTCCTGTGTATGGCAATGGCAGCGCAATAGTGACTCTTCTTACCATAAAACATCCCTTGCTCATAGGATTAGAAACTGCATGTGATTCAACTCCATTTAGGACTGGGAAACAAACGCTAGCTCGACTTACAAGAAACACACTCTGCTTTAGGGAAAAGAGCACTCTTCTACTCTATTGTGTTTCCTATAGGGCCAGAACAGTGAGCTTGCTCAGAACAAAAGAACTGTGCTTCCTACACACGGACCATAACTAGTTCAACTCTGCTTAGGAAACTGACAAGAACAGTAGCTCCTCTTCAGTCCGATACACTGTACTTGCTGGGAACAGACGCCAGTGCTATTTGTCCTGTGTATGGCAATGGCAGCGCAATAGTGACTCTTCTTACTAGAAAACAACTCTTGCTTGTAGGACCAGAAACTGCATGTGATTCAACTCCATTTAGGACTGGGAAACAAAAGCTAGCTCACCTTACAAGAAACACAATCTGCTTTAGATAAAAGAGCACTCTTCTACTCTACTGTGTTTCCTATAGGGCCAGAACAGTGAGCTTGCTCAGAACAAAAGAACTTTGCTTCCTACACACGGGACATATCTAGTTCAACTCTGCTTAGGAAACTGACAAGAACAGTAGCTCCTCTTCATTCCGATACACTGTACTTGCTGGGAATAGACGCGAGTGCTATTTGCACTGTGTATGTCAATGGGAGCGCAATAGTGACTTTCCTTACCAGAAAACAACTCTTGCTCGTAAGACCAGAAACTGCATGAGGTTCAACTCCATTTAAGACTGGGAAACAAATGCTAGCTCGCCTTACATGAAACACACTCTGCTCTGAAAAAAGAGCACTCTTCTACTCTACTGTGTTTCCTAGGGGTGCGAACAGTGAGCTTGCTCAGAACAAAAGAACTGTGCTTCCTACACACACGGGCCATATCTAGTTCACATCTGCTTAGGAACCTGACAAGAACAGTAAATCCTCTTCAGTCCAATACACTGTACTTGCTGGGAACAGATGCCAGTGCTATTTGTCCTGTGTATGGCAATGGCAGCGCAATAGTGACTCTTCTTACCAGAAAACAACTCTTGCTTGTAGGACCAGAAACTGCATGTGATTCAACTCCATTTAGGACTGGGAAACAAAAGCTAGCTCAACTTACTAGAAACACACTCTGCTTTAGAGAAAAGAGCACTCTTCTACTCTACTGTGTTTCCTATAGGGCCAGAACAGTGAGCTTGCTCAGAACAAAAGAACTGTGCTTCCTACACACGGGCCATATCTAGTTGAACTCTGCTTAGGAAACTGACAAGAACAGTAGCTCCTCTTCAGTCCAATAAACTGTACTTGCTGGGAACAGACGTGAGTGCTATTTGCACTGTGTATGGCAATGGGAGCGCAATAGTGACTTTCCTTACCAGAAAACAACTCTTGCTCGTAGGACCAGAAACTGCATGTGATTCAACTCCATTTAGGACTGGGAAACAAATGCTAGCTCGCCTTACAAGAAACACACTCTGCTTTTGAGAAAAGAGCACTCTTCTATTCTACTGTGTTTCCTATGGGGTCCGAACAGTGAGCTTGCTCAGAACAAAAGAACTGTGCTTTCTACACACACGGGCCATATCTAGTTCAACTCTGCTTAGTAAACAAACAAGAACAGTAGCTCCTCTTCAGTCCGATACACTGTACTTGCGGGGAACAGACGCGAGTGCTATTTGCACTGTGTATGGCATTGGAGCACAATAGTGACTCGTCTTACCAGAAAACAACTCTTGCTCGTAGGACAAAAAACTGCATGTGACTCAACTCCATTGAGGACTGGGAAACAAACGCTAGCTCGACTTACAAGAAACACACTCTGCTTTTGAGAAAAGAGCACTCTTCTACTCTACTGTGTTTCCTATGGGGTCCGAACAGTGAGCTTGCTCAGAACAAAAGAACTGTGCTTCCTACACACACGGCCATATCTAGTTCAATTCTGCTTAGGAACCTGACAAGAACAGTAGATCCTCTTCAGTCCAATACACTGTACTTGCTGGGAACAGACGCCAGTGCTATTTGTCCTGTGTATGGCAATGGCAGAGCAATAGTGACTCTTCTTACCATAAAACATCCCTTGCTCGTAGAATTAGAAACTGCATGTGATTCAACTCCATTTAGGACTGGGAAACAAACGCTAGCTCGACTTACAAGAAACACACTCTGCTTTAGGGAAAAGAGCACTCTTCTACTCTATTGTGTTTCCTACAGGGCCAGAACAGTGAGCTTGCTCAGAACAAAAGAACTGTGCTTCCTACACACGGACCATAACTAGTTCAACTCTGCTTAGGAAACTGACAAGAACAGTAGCTCCTCTTCAGTCCGATACACTGTACTTGCTGGGAACAGACGTGAGTGCTATTTGCACTGTGTATGGCAATGGGAGCGCAATAGTGACTTTCCTTACCAGAAAACAACTCTTGCTCGTAGGACCAGAAACTGCATGTGATTCAACTCCATTTAGGACTGGGAAACAAATGCTAGCTCGCCTTACAAGAAACACACTCTGCTTTTGAGAAAAGCGCACTCTTCTATTCTACTGTGTTTCCTATGGGGTCCGAACAGTGAGCTTGCTCAGAACAAAAGAATTGTGCTTTCTACACACACGGGCCATATCTAGTTAAACTCTGCTTAGGAAACAAACAAGAACAGTAGCTCCTCTTCAGTCCAATACACTGTACTTGCAGGGAACAGACGCGAGTGCTATTTGCACTGTGTATGTCAATTGGAGCACAATAGTGACTTGTCTTACCAGAAAACAACTCTTGCTCGTAGGACAAAAAACTGCATGTGACTCAACTCCATTTAGGACTAGGAAACAAACGCTAGCTCGACTTCCAAGAAACACACTCTGCTTTTGAGAAAAGAGCACTCTTCTACTCTACTGTGTTTCTTATAGAGCCAGAAGAATGAACTTGCTCAGAACATTAGAACTGTGCTTCCTACACACACGGCCATATCTAGTTCAATTCTGCTTAGGAACCTGACAAGAACAGTAGATCTTCTTCTGTACAATACACTGTACTTGCTGGGAACAGACGCCAGTGCTATTTGTCCTGTGTATGGCAATGGCAGCGCAATAGTGACTCTTCTTACCATAAAACATCCCTTGCTCGTAGGATTAGAAACTGCATGTGATTCAACTCCATTTAGGACTGGGAAACAAACGCTAGCTCGACTTACAAGAAACACATTCTGCTTTAGGGAAAAGAGCACTCTTCTACTCTATTGTGTTTCCTATAGGGCCAGAACAGTGAGCTTGCTCAGAACAAAAGAACTGTGCTTCCTACACACGGACAATAACTAGTTCAACTCTGCTTAGGAAACTGACAAGAACAGTAGCTCCTCTTCAGTCCGATACACTGTACTTGCGGGGAACAGACGCGAGTGCTATTTGCACTGTGTATGGCAATGGGAGCGCAATAGTGACTTTCCTTACCAGAAAACAACTCTTGCTCGTAGGACCAGAAACTGCATGTGATTCAACTCCATTTAGGACTGGGAAACAAATGCTAGCTCGCCTTACAAGAAACACACTCTGCTTTTGAGAAAAGAGCACTCTTCTATTCTACTGTGTTTCCTATGGGGTCCGAACAGTGAGCTTGCTCAGAACAAAAGAACTGTGCTTTCTACACACACGGGCCATATCTAGTTCAACTCTGCTTAGTAAACAAACAAGAACAGTAGCTCCTCTTCAGTCCGATACACTGTACTTGGGGGAACAGACGCGAGTGCTATTTGCACCGTGTATGGCATTGGAGCACAATAGTGACTCGTCTTACCAGAAAACAACTCTTGCTCGTAGGACAAAAAACTGCATGTGACTCAACTCCATTGAGGACTGGGAAACAAACGCTAGCTCGACTTACAAGAAACACACTCTGCTTTTGAGAAAAGAGCACTCTTCTACTCTACTGTGTTTCCTATGGGGTCCGAACAGTGTGCTTGCTCAGAACAAAAGAACTGTGCTTCCTACACACACGGCCATATCTAGTTCAATTCTGCTTAGGAACCTGACAAGAACAGTAGATCCTCTTCAGTCCAATACACTGTACTTGCTGGGAACAGACGCCAGTGCTATTTGTCCTGTGTATGGCAATGGCAGCGCAATAGTGACTCTTCTTACCATAAAACATCCCTTGCTCGTAGGATTAGAAACTGCATGTGATTCAACTCCATTTAGGACTGGGAAACAAACGCTAGCTCGACTTACAAGAAACACACTCTGCTTTAGGGAAAAGAGCACTCTTCTACTCTATTGTGTTTCCTATAGGGCCAGAACAGTGAGCTTGCTCAGAACAAAAGAACTGTGCTTCCTACACACGGACCATAACTAGTTCAACTCTGCTTAGGAAACTGACAAGAACAGTAGCTCCTCTTCAGTCCGATACACTGTACTTGCTGGGAACAGATGCCAGTGCTATTTGTCCTGTGTATGGCAATGGCAGCGCAATAGTGACTCTTCTTACTAGAAAACAACTCTTGCTTGTAGGACCAGAAACTGCATGTGATTCAACTCCATTTAGGACTGGGAAACAAAAGCTAGCTCACCTTACAAGAAACACACTCTGCTTTAGATAAAAGAGCACTCTTCTACTCTACTGTGTTTCCTATAGGGCCAGAACAGTGAGCTTGCTCAGAACAAAAGAACTTTGCTTCCTACACACGGGACATATGTAGTTCAACTCTGCTTAGGAAACTGACAAGAACAGTAGCTCCTCTTCATTCCGATACACTGTACTTGCTGGGAATAGACGCGAGTGCTATTTGCACTGTGTATGTCAATGGGAGCGCAATAGTGTCTTTCCTTACCAGAAAACAACTCTTGCTCGTAAGACCAGAAACTGCATGAGGTTCAACTCCATTTAGGACTGGGAAACAAATGCTAGCTCGCCTTACATGAAACACACTCTGCTCTGAAAAAAGAGCACTCTTCTACTCTACTGTGTTTCCTAGGGGTCCGAACAGTGAGCTTGCTCAGAACAAAAGAACTGTGCTTCCTACACACACGGGCCATATCTAGTTCACTTCTGCTTAGGAACCTGACAAGAACAGTAGATCCTCTTCAGTCCAATACACTGTACTTGCTGGGAACAGATGCCAGTGCTATTTGTCCTGTGTATGGCAATGGCAGCGCAATAGTGACTCTTCTTACCAGAAAACAACTCTTGCTTGTAGGACCAGAAACTGCATGTGATTCAACTCCATTTAGGACTGGGAAACAAAAGCTAGCTCAACTTACTAGAAACACACTCTGCTTTAGAGAAAAGAGCACTCTTCTACTCTACTGTGTTTCCTATAGGGCCAGAACAGTGAGCTTGCTCAGAACAATAGAACTGTGCTTCCTACACACGGGCCATATCTAGTTGAACTCTGCTTAGGAAACTGACAAGAACAGTAGCTCCTCTTCAGTCCGATACACTGTACTTGCTGGGAACAGACGTGAGTGCTATTTGCACTGTGTATGGCAATGGGAGCGCAATAGTGACTTTCCTTACCAGAAAACAACTCTTGCTCGTAGGACCAGAAACTGCATGTGATTCAACTCCATTTAGGACTGGGAAACAAATGCTAGCTCGCCTTACAAGAAACACACTCTGCTTTTGAGAAAAGAGCACTCTTCTATTCTACTGTGTTTCCTATGGGGTCCGAACAGTGAGCTTGCTCAGAACAAAAGAACTGTGCTTTCTACACACACGGGCCATATCTAGTTCAACTCTGCTTAGTAAACAAACAAGAACAGTAGCTCCTCTTCAGTCCGATACACTGTACTTGCGGGGAACAGACGCGAGTGCTATTTGCACTGTGTATGGCATTGGAGCACAATAGTGACTCGTCTTACCAGAAAACAACTCTTGCTCGTAGGACAAAAAACTGCATGTGACTCAACTCCATTCAGGACTGGGAAACAAACGCTAGCTCGACTTACAAGAAACACACTCTGCTTTTGAGAAAAGAGCACTCTTCTACTCTACTGTGTTTCCTATGGGGTCCGAACAGTGAGCTTGCTCAGAACAAAAGAACTGTGCTTCCTACACACACGGCCATATCTAGTTCAATTCTGCTTAGGAACCTGACAAGAACAGTAGATCCTCTTCAGTCCAATACACTGTACTTGCTGGGAACAGACGCCAGTGCTATTTGTCCTGTGTATGGCAATGGCAGAGCAATAGTGACTCTTCTTACCATAAAACATCCCTTGCTCGTAGAATTAGAAACTGCATGTGATTCAACTCCATTTAGGACTGGGAAACAAACGCTAGCTCGACTTACAAGAAACACACTCTGCTTTAGGGAAAAGAGCACTCTTCTACTCTATTGTGTTTCCTACAGGGCCAGAACAGTGAGCTTGCTCAGAACAAAAGAACTGTGCTTCCTACACACGGACCATAACTAGTTCAACTCTGCTTAGGAAACTGACAAGAACAGTAGCTCCTCTTCAGTCCGATACACTGTACTTGCTGGGAACAGACGTGAGTGCTATTTGCACTGTGTATGGCAATGGGAGCGCAATAGTGACTTTCCTTACCAGAAAACAACTCTTGCTCGTAGGACCAGAAACTGCATGTGATTCAACTCCATTTAGGACTGGGAAACAAATGCTAGCTCGCCTTACAAGAAACACACTCTGCTTTTGAGAAAAGCGCACTCTTTTTTCTACTGTGTTTCCTATGGGGTCCGAACAGTGAGCTTGCTCAGAACAAAAGAATTGTGCTTTCTACACACACGGGCCATATCTAGTTAAACTCTGCTTAGGAAACAAACAAGAACAGTAGCTCCTCTTCAGTCCGATACACTGTACTTGCAGGGAACAGACGCGAGTGCTATTTGCACTGTGTATGTCAATTGGAGCACAATAGTGACTTGTCTTACCAGAAAACAACTCTTGCTCGTAGGACAAAAAACTGCATGTGACTCAACTCCATTTAGGACTAGGAAACAAACGCTAGCTCGACTTCCAAGAAACACACTCTGCTTTTGAGAAAAGAGCACTCTTCTACTCTACTGTGTTTCTTATAGAGCCAGAAGAATGAACTTGCTCAGAACATTAGAACTGTGCTTCCTACACACACGGCCATATCTAGTTCAATTCTGCTTAGGAACCTGACAAGAACAGTAGATCTTCTTCTGTACAATACACTGTACTTGCTGGGAACAGACGCCAGTGCTATTTGTCCTGTGTATGGCAATGGCAGCGCAATAGTGACTCTTCTTACCATAAAACATCCCTTGCTCGTAGGATTAGAAACTGCATGTGATTCAACTCCATTTAGGACTGGGAAACAAACGCTAGCTCGACTTACAAGAAACACATTCTGCTTTAGGGAAAAGAGCACTCTTCTACTCTATTGTGTTTCCTATAGGGCCAGAACAGTGAGCTTGCTCAGAACAAAAGAACTGTGCTTCCTACACACGGACAATAACTAGTTCAACTCTGCTTAGGAAACTGACAAGAACAGTAGCTCCTCTTCAGTCCGATACACTGTACTTGCGGGGAACAGACGCGAGTGCTATTTGCACTGTGTATGGCAATGGGAGCGCAATAGTGACTTTCCTTACCAGAAAACAACTCTTGCTCGTAGGACCAGAAACTGCATGTGATTCAACTCCATTTAGGACTGGGAAACAAATGCTAGCTCGCCTTACAAGAAACACACTCTGCTTTTGAGAAAAGAGCACTCTTCTATTCTACTGTGTTTCCTATGGGGTCCGAACAGTGAGCTTGCTCAGAACAAAAGAACTGTGCTTTCTACACACACGGGCCATATCTAGTTCAACTCTGCTTAGTAAACAAACAAGAACAGTAGCTCCTCTTCAGTCCGATACACTGTACTTGCGGGGAACAGACGCGAGTGCTATTTGCACTGTGTATGGCATTGGAGCACAATAGTGACTCGTCTTACCAGAAAACAACTCTTGCTCGTAGGACAAAAAACTGCATGTGACTCAACTCCATTGAGGACTGGGAAACAAACGCTAGCTCGACTTACAAGAAACACACTCTGCTTTTGAGAAAAGAGCACTCTTCTACTCTACTGTGTTTCCTATGGGGTCCGAACAGTGTGCTTGCTCAGAACAAAAGAACTGTGCTTCCTACACACACGGCCATATCTAGTTCAATTCTGCTTAGGAACCTGACAAGAACAGTAGATCCTCTTCAGTCCAATACACTGTACTTGCTGGGAACAGACGCCAGTGCTATTTGTCCTGTGTATGGCAATGGCAGCGCAATAGTGACTCTTCTTACCATAAAACATCCCTTGCTCGTAGGATTAGAAACTGCATGTGATTCAACTCCATTTAGGACTGGGAAACAAACGCTAGCTCGACTTACAAGAAACACACTCTGCTTTAGGGAAAAGAGCACTCTTCTACTCTATTGTGTTTCCTATAGGGCCAGAACAGTGAGCTTGCTCAGAACAAAAGAACTGTGCTTCCTACACACGGACCATAACTAGTTCAACTCTGCTTAGGAAACTGACAAGAACAGTAGCTCCTCTTCAGTCCGATACACTGTACTTGCTGGGAACAGACGCCAGTGCTATTTGTCCTGTGTATGGCAATGGCAGCGCAATAGTGACTCTTCTTACTAGAAAACAACTCTTGCTTGTAGGACCAGAAACTGCATGTGATTCAACTCCATTTAGGACTGGGAAACAAAAGCTAGCTCACCTTACAAGAAACACACTCTGCTTTAGATAAAAGAGCACTCTTCTACTCTACTGTGTTTCCTATAGGGCCAGAACAGTGAGCTTGCTCAGAACAAAAGAACTTTGCTTCCTACACACGGGACATATGTAGTTCAACTCTGCTTAGGAAACTGACAAGAACAGTAGCTCCTCTTCATTCCGATACACTGTACTTGCTGGAAATAGACGCGAGTGCTATTTGCACTGTGTATGTCAATGGGAGCGCAATAGTGACTTTCCTTACCAGAAAACAACTCTTGCTCATAAGACCAGAAACTGCATGAGGTTCAACTCCATTTAGGACTGGGAAACAAATGCTAGCTCGCCTTACATGAAACACACTCTGCTCTGAAAAAAGAGCACTCTTCTACTCTACTGTGTTTCCTAGGGGTCCGAACAGTGAGCTTGCTCAGAACAAAAGAACTGTGCTTCCTACACACACGGGCCATATCTAGTTCACTTCTGCTTAGGAACCTGACAAGAACAGTAGATCCTCTTCAGTCCAATACACTGTACTTGCTGGGAACAGATGCCAGTGCTATTTGTCCTGTGTATGGCAATGGCAGCGCAATAGTGACTCTTCTTACCAGAAAACAACTCTTGCTTGTAGGACCAGAAACTGCATGTGATTCAACTCCATTTAGGACTGGGAAACAAAAGCTAGCTCAACTTACTAGAAACACACTCTGCTTTAGAGAAAAGAGCACTCTTCTACTCTACTGTGTTTCCTATAGGGCCAGAACAGTGAGCTTGCTCAGAACAAAAGAATTGTGCTTCCTACACACGGGCCATATCTAGTTCAACTCTGCTTAGGAAACTGACAAGAACAGTAGCTCCTCTTCAGTCCGATACACTGTACTTGCTGGGAACAGACGTGAGTGCTATTTGCACTGTGTATGGCAATGGGAGCGCAATAGTGACTTTCCTTACCAGAAAACAACTCTTGCTCGTAGGACCAGAAACTGCATGTGATTCAACTCCATTTAGGACTGGGAAACAAATGCTAGCTCGCCTTACAAGAAACACACTCTGCTTTTGAGAAAAGAGCACTCTTCTATTCTACTGTGTTTCCTATGGGGTCCGAACAGTGAGCTTGCTCAGAACAAAAGAACTGTGCTTTCTACACACACGGGCCATATCTAGTTCAACTCTGCTTAGTAAACAAACAAGAACAGTAGCTCCTCTTCAGTCCGATACACTGTACTTGGGGGGAACAGACGCGAGTGCTATTTGCACTGTGTATGGCATTGGAGCACAATAGTGACTCGTCTTACCAGAAAACAACTCTTGCTCGTAGGACAAAAAACTGCATGTGACTCAACTCCATTGAGGACTGGGAAACAAACGCTAGCTCGACTTACAAGAAACACACTCTGCTTTTGAGAAAAGAGCACTCTTCTATTCTACTGTGTTTCCTATGGGGTCCGAACAGTGAGCTTGCTCAGAACAAAAGAATTGTGCTTTCTACACACACGGCCATATCTAGTTCAATTCTGCTTAGGAACCTGACAAGAACAGTAGATCCTCTTCAGTCCAATACACTGTACTTCCTGGGAACAGACGCCAGTGCTATTTGTCCTGTGTATGGCAATGGCAGCGCAATACTGACTCTTCTTACTAGAAAACAACTCTTGCTTGTAGGACCAGAAACTGCATGTGATTCAACTCCATTTAGGACTGGGAAACAAAAGCTAGCTCACCTTACAAGAAACACACTCTGCTTTAGATAAAAGAGCACTCTTCTACTCTACTGTGTTTCCTATAGGGCCAGAACAGTGAGCTTGCTCAGAACAAAAGAACTTTGCTTCCTACACACGGGCCATATCTAGTTCAACTCTGCTTAGGAAACTGACAAGAACAGTAGCTCCTCTTCATTCCGATACACTGTACTTGCTGGGAATAGACGCGAGTGCTATTTGCACTGTGTATGTCAATGGGAGCGCAATAGTGACTTTCCTTACCAGAAAACAACTCTTGCTCATAAGACCAGAAACTGCATGAGGTTCAATTCCATTTAGGACTGGGAAACAAATGCTAGCTCGCCTTACATGAAACACACTCTGCTCTGAAAAAAGAGCACTCTTCTACTCTACTGTGTTTCCTAGGGGTCCGAACAGTGAGCTTGCTCAGAACAAAAGAACTGTGCTTCCTACACACACGGGCCATATCTAGTTCAACTCTCCTTAGGAAACTGACAAGAACAATAGCTCCTCTTCCTTCCAATACACTGTACTTGCAATGAACAGACGCGAGAGCTGTTTGCACTGAGTATGGCAATTGGAGCACAATAGTGACTTGTCTTACCAGAAAACAACTCTTGCTCGTAGGACAAAAAACTGCATGTGACTCAACTCCATTTAGGACTGGGAAACAAACGCTAGCTGGACTTCCAAGAAACACACTCTGCTTTTGAGAAAAGAGCACACTTCTACTCTACTGTGTTTCCTATAGAGCCAGAAGAGTGAACTTGCTCAGAACATTAGAACTGTGCTTCCTACACACACGGCCATATCTAGTTCTATTCTGCTTAGGAACCTGACAAGAACAGTAGATCCTCTTCTGTACAATACACTGTACTTGCTGGGAACAGACGCCAGTGCTATTTGTCCTGTGTATGGCAATGGCAGCGCAATAGTGACTCTTCTTACCATAAAACAACTCTTGCTCGTAGGACTAGAAACTGCATGTGATTCAACTCCATTTAGGACTGGGAAACAAACGCTAGCTTGCCTTACAAGAAACACACTCTACTATAGGGAAAAGAGCACTCTTCTCTTCTATTGTGTTTCCTATAGGGCCAGAACAGTGAGCTTGCTCAGAACAAAAGAACAGTTCTTCCTGCACACGGGCCATAACTAGTTCAACTCTGCTTAGGAAACTGACAAGAACAGTAGCTTCTCTTCAGTCCGATACACTGTACTTGCTGGGAACAGACGCGAGTGCTATTTGCACTGTGTATGGCAATGGGAGCGCAATAGTGACTTTCTTTACCAGAAAACAACTCTTGCTCGTAGGACTAGAAACGGCATGTGATTCCACTCCATTTAGGACTGGGAAACAAACTCTAGCTCGCTTTACAAGAAGCACACTCTGCTTTGAGAAAAGAGCACTCTTCTACTCTACTGTGTTTCCTAAGTGTTCCGAAATGTGAGCTTGCTCAGAACAAAAAAACTGTGCTTCCTACACACACGGCCATATCTAGATAAAGTCTGCTTAGGAACCTGACAAGAACAGTAGATCCTCTTCAGTCCAATACACTGTAGTTGCTGGAAAGAGACGCCAGTGCTATTTGTCCTGTGTATGGCAATGGCAGCGCAATAGTGATTCTTCTTACCAGAAAACAACTCTTGCTTGTAGGACCAGAAACTGCATGTGATTCAACTCCATTTAGGACTGGCAAACAAAAGCTAGCTCACCTTACAAGAAACACACTCTGCTTTAGAGAAAAGAGCACACTTCTACTCTACTGTGTTTCCCATAGGGCCAGAACAGTGAGCTTGCTCAGAACAAAAGAACTGTGCTTCCTACACACGGGCCATATCTAGTTCAACTCTGCTTAGGAAACTGAGAAGAACAGTAGCTCCTCTTCAGTCCAATACACTGTACTTGCAGGAAATAGACGCGAGTGCTATTTGCACTGTGTATGGCATTTGGAGCACAATAGTGACTTGTCTTACCAAAAAACAACTCTTGCACGTAGGACAAAAAACTGCATGTGACCGAACTCCATTTAGGACTGGAAAACAAACGCTAGCTCGCCTTACAAGAAACACACTCTGCTTTTGAGAAAAGAGCACTCTTCTACTCTACTGTTTTTCTTATGGGGTCCGAACAGTGAGCTTGCTCAGAACATTAGAACTGTGCTTCCTACACACACGGCCATATCTAGTTCTATTCTGCTTAGGAACCTGACAAGAACAGTAGATCCTCTTCTGTACAATACACTGTACTTGCTGGGAACAGACGCCAGTGCTATTTGTCCTGTGTATGGCAATGGCAGCGCAATAGTGACTCTTCTTACCATAAAACAACTCTTGCTCGTAGGACTAGAAACTGCATGTGATTCAACTCCATTTAGGACTGGGAAACAAACGCTAGCTTGCCTTACAAGAAACACACTCTACTATAGGGAAAAGAGCACTCTTCTCTTCTATTGTGTTTCCTATAGGGCCAGAACAGTGAGCTTGCTCAGAACAAAAGAACAGTTCTTCCTGCACACGGGCCATAACTAGTTCAACTCTGCTTAGGAAACTGACAAGAACAGTAGCTCCTCTTCAGTCCGATACACTGTACTTGCTGGGAACAGACGCGAGTGCTATTTGCACTGTGTATGGCAATGGGAGCGCAATAGTGACTTTCTTTACCAGAAAACAACTCTTGCTCGTAGGACTAGAAACGGCATGTGATTCCACTCCATTTAGGACTGGGAAACAAACTCTAGCTCGCTTTACAAGAAGCACACTCTGCTTTGAGAAAAGAGCACTCTTCTACTCTACTGTGTTTCCTAAGTGTTCCGAAATGTGAGCTTGCTCAGAACAAAAAAACTGTGCTTCCTACACACACGGCCATATCTAGATAAAGTCTGCTTAGGAACCTGACAAGAACAGTAGATCCTCTTCAGTCCAATACACTGTAGTTGCTGGAAAGAGACGCCAGTGCTATTTGTCCTGTGTATGGCAATGGCAGCGCAATAGTGATTCTTCTTACCAGAAAACAACTCTTGCTTGTAGGACCAGAAACTGCATGTGATTCAACTCCATTTAGGACTGGCAAACAAAAGCTAGCTCGCCTTACAAGAAACACACTCTGCTTTTGAGAAAAGAGCACTCTTCTACTCTACTGTTTTTCTTATGGGGTCCGAACAGTGAGCTTGCTCAGAACATTAGAACTGTGCTTCCTACACACACGGCCATATCTAGTTCTATTCTGCTTAGGAACCTGACAAGAACAGTAGATCCTCTTCTGTACAATACACTGTACTTGCTGGGAACAGACGCCAGTGCTATTTGTCCTGTTTATGGCAATGGCAGCGCAATAGTGACTCTTCTTACCATAAAACAACTCTTGCTCGTAGGACTAGAAACTGCATGTGATTCAACTCCATTTAGGACTGGGAAACAAACGCTTGCTTGCCTTACAAGAAACACACTCTACTATAGGGAAAAGAGCACTCTTCTCTTCTATTGTGTTTCCTATAGGGCCAGAACAGTGAGCTTGCTCAGAACAAAAGAACAGTTCTTCCTGCACACGGGACATAACTAGTTCAACTCTGCTTAGGAAACTGACAAGAACAGTAGCTCCTCTTCAGTCCGATACACTGTACTTGCTGGGAACAGACGCGAGTGCTATTTGCACTGTGTATGGCAATGGGAGCGCAATAGTGACTTTCTTTACCAGAAAACAACTCTTGCTCGTAGGACTAGAAACGGCATGTAATTCCACTCCATTTAGGACTGGGAAACAAACTCTAGCTCGCTTTACAAGAAGCACACTCTGCTTTGAGAAAAGAGCACTCTTCTACTCTACTGTGTTTCCTAAGTGTTCCGAAATGTGAGCTTGAACAGAACAAAAAAACTGTGCTTCCTACACACACGGCCATATCTAGATAAAGTCTGCTTAGGAACCTGACAAGAACAGTAGATCCTCTTCAGTCCAATACACTGTAGTTGCTGGAAAGAGACGCCAGTGCTATTTGTCCTGTGTATGGCAATGGCAGCGCAATAGTGATTCTTCTTACCAGAAAACAACTCTTGCTTGTAGGACCAGAAACTGCATGTGATTCAACTCCATTTAGGACTGGCAAACAAAAGCTAGCTCACCTTACAAGAAACACACTCTGCTTTAGAGAAAAGAGCACACTTCTACTCTACTGTGTTTCCCATAGGGCCAGAACAGTGAGCTTGCTCAGAACAAAAGAACTGTGCTTCCTACACACGGGCCATATCTAGTTCAACTCTGCTTAGGAAACTGAGAAGAACAGTAGCTCCTCTTCAGTCCAATACACTGTACTTGCAGGAAATAAACGCGAGTGCTATTTGCACTGTGTATGGCATTTGGAGCACAATAGTGACTTGTCTTACCAAAAAACAACTCTTGCACGTAGGACAAAAAACTGCATGTGACCCAACTCCATTTAGGACTGGAAAACAAACGCTAGCTCGCCTTACAAGAAACACACTCTGCTTTTGAGAAAAGAGCACTCTTCTACTCTACTGTTTTTCTTATGGGGTCCGAACAGTGAGCTTGCTCAGAACAAAAGAACTGTGCTTCCTACACACACGGCCATATCTAGTTCAATTCTGCTTAGGAATCTGACAAAAAGAGTAGATCCTCTTCAGTCCAATACACTGTACTTGTTGGGAACAGACGCCAGTGCTATTTGTCCTGTGTATGGCAATGGCAGCACAATAGTGACTCTTCTTATCAGAAAACAACTCTTGCTCGTAGGACCAGAAACTGCATGTGATTCCACTCCATTTAGGACTGGGAAACACAATCTAGCTTGCTTTACAAGAAACACACTCTGCTTTTGAGAAAAGAGCACTCGTCTACTCTACTGTGTTTCCTATAGGGCCAGAACAGTGAGCTTGCTCAGAACAAAAGAACTGTGCTTCCTACACACGGGCCATAACTAGTTCAACTCTGCTTAGGAAACTGAGAAGAACAGTAGCTCCTCTTCAATCCGATACACTGTACTTGCTGGGAACAGACGCGAGTGCTATTTGCACTGTGTATGGCAATTGGAGCACAATAGTGACTTGACTTACCAGAAAACAACTCTTGCTCGTAGGACAAAAAACTGCATGTGACTCACCTCCATGTAGGACTGGGAAAGAAATGCTAGCTCGCCTTACATGAAACACACTCTGCTTTTGAGAAAAGAGCCCTCTTCTACTCTACTGTGTTTCCTATGGGGTCCAAACAGTGAGCTTGCTCAGAACAAAAGAACTGTGCTTCCTACACACACGGACCATATCTAGTTCAATTCTGTTTAGTAAACTGACAAGAACAGTATCTCCTATTCAGTCCAATACACTGTACTTGCTGGGAAAAGACGCAAGTGCTATTTGCCTTGTAAAGTGCAATGGGAGCGCAATAGTGACTTTCCTTACCAGAAAACAACTCTTGTTCATAGGACCAGAAACTTCATGTGATTCAACTCCATTTAGGACTAGGAAACAAACGCTAGCACGCCTTACAAAAACACACGCTGCTTTTGAGAAAAGAGCACTCTTCTACTCTACTGTGTTTCCTATGTGTTCCAAACAGTGAGCTTGCTCAGAACAAAAAAACTGTCCTTCCTACACACACGGGAATATCTAGTTCAAGTCTGCTTAGGAACCTGACAAGAACAGTAGATCCTCTTCAGTCCAATACACTGTACTTGCTGGGAACAGACGCCAGTGCTATTTGTCCTGTGTATGGCAATGGCAGCGCAATAGTGTCTCTTCTTACCATAAAACAACTCTTGCTCCTAGGACCAGAAACTGCATGTGATTCCACTCCATTTAGGACTGGGAAACAAACGCTATCTCGCCTTAAAAGAAACACACTCTGCTTTTGAGAAAAGAGCACTCTTCTACTCTACTGTGTTTCCTATAGGGCCAGAAGAGTGAGCTTGCTCAGAACAAAAGAACTGAACTTCCTACACACACGGCCATATCTAGTTCAATTCTGCTTCGGAACCTGACAAGAACAGTAGATCCTCTTCAGTCCAATACACTGTAATTGCTGGGAACAGACGCCAGTGCTGTTTGTCCTGTGTATGGCAATGGCAGCGCAATAGTGACTCTTCTTACCAGAAAACAACTCTTGTTCGTAGGACCAGAAACTGCATGAGATTCAACTCCATTTATGAATGAGAAACATAAGCTAGCTCACCTTACAAGAAACACACTCTGCTTTAGAGAAAAGAGCACTCTTCTACTCTACTGTGTTTCCTATAGGGCCAGAAGAGTGAGCTTGCTCAGAACAAAAGAACTGTGCTTCCTACACACGGACCATAACTAGTTCAACTCTGCTTAGGAAACAAACAAGAACAGTAGCTCCTCTTCAGTCCAATACACTGTACTTGCTGGGAACAGACGCCAGTGCTATTTGTCCTGTGTATGGCAATGGCAGCGCAATAGTGACTCTTCTTACCATAAAACAACTCTTGCTCGTAGGACTAGAAACTGCATGTGATTCAACTCCATTTAGGACTAGGAAACAAACGCTAGCTTGCCTTACAAGAAACACACTCTACTATAGGGAAAAGAGCACTCTTCTCTTCTATTGTGTTTCCTATAGGGCCAGAACAGTGAGCTTGCTCAGAACAAAAGAACAGTTCTTCCTGCACACGGGCCATAACTAGTTCAACTCTGCTTAGGAAACTGACAAGAACAGTAGCTCCTCTTCAGTCCGATACACTGTACTTGCTGGGAACAGAGGCGAGTGCTATTTGCACTGTGTATGGCAATGGGAGCGCAATAGTGACTTTCTTTACCAGAAAACAACTCTTGCTCGTAGGACTAGAAACTGCATGTGATTCCACTACATTTAGGACTGGGAAACAAACTCTAGCTCGCTTTACAAGAAGCACACTCTGCTTTTGAGAAAAGAGCACTCTTCTACTCTACTGTGTTTCCTAAGTGTTCCGAAATGTGAGCTTGCTCAGAACAAAAAAACTGTGCTTCCTACACACACGGCCATATCTAGATAAAGTCTGCTTAGGAACCTGACAAGAACAGTAGATCCTCTTCAGTCCAATACACTGTAGTTGCTGGAAAGAGACGCCAGTGCTATTTGTCCTGTGTATGGCAATGGCAGCGCAATAGTGATTCTTCTTACCAGAAAACAACTCTTGCTTGTAGGACCAGAAACTGCATGTGATTCAACTCCATTTAGGACTGGCAAACAAAAGCTAGCTCACCTTACAAGAAACACACTCTGCTTTAGAGAAAAGAGTACACTTCTACTCTACTGTGTTTCCTATAGGGCCAGAACAGTGAGCTTGCTCAGAACAAAAGAACTGTGCTTCCTACACAGGGGCCATATCTAGTTCAACTCTGCTTAGGAAACTGAGAAGAACAGTAGCTCCTCTTCAGTCCAATACACTGTACTTGCAGGAAACTGACGCGAGTGCTATTTGCACTGTGTATGGCATTTGGAGCACAATAGTGACTCGTCTTACCAAAAAACAACTCTTGCACGTAGCACAAAAAACTGCATGTGACTCAACTCCATTTAGGACTGGGAAACAAACGCTAGCTCGCCTTACAAGAAACACACTCTGCTTTTGAGAAAAGAGCACTCTTCTACTCTACTGTGTTTCCTATGGGGTCCGAACAGTGAGCTTGCTCAGAACAAAAGAACTGTGCTTCCTACACACACGGCCATATCTAGTTCAATTCTGCTTAGGAATCTGACAAAAAGAGTAGATCCTCTTCAGTCCAATACACTGTACTTGTTGGGAACAGATGCCAGTGCTATTTGTCCTGTGTATGGCAATGGCAGCACAATAGTGACTCTTCTTATCAGAAAACAACTCTTGCTCGTAGGACCAGAAACTGCATGTGATTCCACTCCATTTAGGACTGGGAAACAAACTCTAGCTTGCTTTACAAGAAACACACTCTGCTTTTGAGAAAAGAGCACTCATCTACTCTACTGTGTTTCCTATAGGGCCAGAACAGTGAGCTTGCTCAGAACAAAAGAACTGTGCTTCCTACACACGGGCCATAACTAGTTCAACTCTGCTTAGGAAACTGAGAAGAACAGTAGCTCCTCTTCAATCCGATACACTGTACTTGCTGGGAACAGACGCAAGTGCTATTTGCACTGTGTATGGCAATTGGAGCACAATAGTGACTTGTCTTACCAGAAAACAACTCTTGCTCGTAGGACAAAAAACTGCATGTGACTCAACTCCATTTAGGACTGGGAAAGAAATGCTAGCTCGCCTTACATGAAACACACTCTGCTTTTGAGAAAAGAGCACTCTTCTACTCTACTGTGTTTCCTATGGGGTCCAAACAGTGAGCTTGCTCAGAACAAAAGAACTGTGCTTCCTACATGCACGGACCATATCTAGTTCAATTCTGTTTAGGAAACTGACAAGAACAGTATCTCCTATTCAGTCCAATACACTGTACTTGCTGGGAAAAGACGCGAGTGCTATTTGCCTTGTAAAGTGCAATGTGAGCGCAATAGTGACTTTCCTTACCAGAAAACAACTCTTGTTTATAGGACCAGAAACTTCATGTGATTCAACTCCATTTAGGACTAGGAAACAAACGCTAGCACGCCTTACAAAAACACACGCTGCTTTTGAGAAAAGAGCACTCTTCTACTCTACTGTGTTTCCTATGTGTTCCAAACAGTGAGCTTGCTCAGGACAAAAAAACTGTCCTTCCTACACACACGGGAATATCTAGTTCAAGTCTGCTTAGGAACCTGACAAGAACAGTAGATCCTCTTCAGTCCAATACACTGTACTTGCTGGGAACAGACGCCAGTGCTATTTGTCCTGTGTATGGCAATGGCAGCGCAATAGTGTCTCTTCTTACCAGAAAACAACTCTTGCTCGTAGGACCAGAAACTGCATGTGATTCCACTCCATTTAGGACTGGGAAACAAACGCTAGCTCGCCTTAAAAGAAACACACTCTGCTTTTGAGAAAAGAGCACTCTTCTACTCTACTGTGTTTCCTATAGGGCCAGAAGAGTGAGCTTCCTCCGAACAAAAGAACTGTACTTCCTACACACACGGCCAGATCTAGTTCAATTCTGCTTCGGAACCTGACAAGAACAGTAGATCCTCTTCAGTCCAATACACTGTAATTGCTGGGAACAGACGCCAGTGCTGTTTGTCCTGTGTATGGCAATGGCAGCGCAATAGTGACTCTTCTTACCAGAAAACAACTCTTGCTTGTAGGACCAGAAACTGCATGTGATTCAACTCCATTTAGGACTGGGAAACAAAAGCTAGCTCACCTTACAAGAAACACACTCTGCTTTAGATAAAAGAGCACTCTTCTACTCTACTGTGTTTCCTATAGGGCCAGAACAGTGAGCTTGCTCAGAACAAAAGAACTATGCTTCCTACACACGGGCCATATCTAGTTAACCTCTGCTTAGGAAACTGACAAGAACAGTAGCTCCTCTTCAGTCCGATACACTGTAATTGCTGGGAACAGACGCCAGTGCTGTTTGTCCTGTGTATGGCAATGGCAGCGCAAGAGTGACTCTTCTTACCAGAAAACAACTCTTGCTTGTAGGACCAGAAACTGCTTGTGATTCAACTCCATTTAGGACTGGGAAACAAAAGCTAGCTCACCTTACAAGAAACACACTCTGCTTTAGATAAAAGAGCACTCTTCTACTCTACTGTGTTTCCTATAGGGCCAGAACAGTGAGCTTGCTCAGAACAAAAGAACCTTGCTTCCTACACACGGGCCATATCTAGTTCAACTCTGCTTAGGAAACTGACAAGAACAGTAGCTCCTCTTCAGTCCGATACACTGTACTTGCTGGGAACAGACGCGAGTGCTATTTGCACTGTGTATGTCAATGGGAGCGCAATAGTGACTTTCCTTACCAGAAAACAACTCTTGCTCGTAAGACCAGAAACTGCATGAGGTTCAACTCCATTTAGGACTGGGAAACAAATGCTAGCTCGCCTTACATGAAACACACTCTGCTCTGAAAAAAGAGCACTCTTCTACTCTACTGTGTTTCCTATGGGGTCCGAACAGTGAGCTTGCTCAGAACAAAAGAACTGTGCTTCCTACACACACGGGCCATATCTAGTTCAACTCTCCTTAGGAAACTGACAAGAACAATAGCTCCTCTTCCTTCCAATACACTGTACTTGCAGGGAACAGACGCGAGAGCTATTTGCACTGTGTATGGCAATTGGAGCACAATAGTGACTTGTCTTACCAGAAAACAACTCTTGCTCGTAGGACAAAAAACTGCATGTGACTCAACTGCATTTAGGACTAGGAAACAAACGCTAGCTCGACTTCCAAGAAACACACTCTGCTTTTGAGAAAAGAGCACTCTTCTACTCTACTGTGTTTCCTATAGAGCCAGAAGAGTGAACTTGCTCAGAACATTAGAACTGTGCTTCCTACACACACGGCCATATCTAGTTCTATTCTGCTTAGGAACCTGACAAGAACAGTAGATCCTCTTCTGTACAATACACTGTACTTGCTGGGAACAGACGCCAGTGCTATTTGTCCTGTGTATGGCAATGGCAGCGCAATAGTGACTCTTCTTACCATAAAACAACTCTTGCTCGTAGGACTAGAAACTGCATGTGATTCAACTCCATTTAGGACTGGGAAACAAACGCTAGCTTGCCTTACAAGAAACACACTCTACTATAGGGAAAAGAGCACTCTTCTCTTCTATTGTGTTTCCTATAGGGCCAGAAGAGTGAGCTTGCTCAGAACAAAAGAACAGTTCTTCCTGTACACGGGCCATAACTAGTTCAACTCTGCTTAGGAAACTGACAAGAACAGTAGCTCCTCTTCAGTCCGATACACTGTACTTGCTGGGAACAGACGCGAGTGCTATTTGCACTGTGTATGGCAATGGGAGCGCAATAGTAACTTTCTTTACCAGAAAACAACTCTTGCTCGTAGGACTAGAAACTGCATGTGATTCCACTCCATTTAGGACTGGGAAACAAACTCTAGCTCGCTTTACAAGAAGCACACTCTGCTTTTGAGAAAAGAGCACTCTTCTACTCTACTGTGTTTCCTAAGTGTTCCGAAATGTGAGCTTGCTCAGAACAAAAAAACTGTGCTTCCTACACACACGGCCATATCTAGATAAAGTCTGCTTAGGAACCTGACAAGAACAGTAGATCCTCTTCAGTCCAATACACTGTAGTTGCTGGAAAGAGACGCCAGTGCTATTTGTCCTGTGTATGGCAATGGCAGCACAATAGTGATTCTTCTTACCAGAAAACAACTCTTGCTTGTAGGACCAGAAACTGCATGTGATTCAACTCCATTTAGGACTGGCAAACAAAAGCTAGCTCACCTTCCAAGAAACACACTCTGCTTTAGAGAAAAGAGTACACTTCTACTCTACTGTGTTTCCTATAGGGCCAGAAGCGTGAGCTTGCTCGGAACAAAAGAACTGTGCTTCCTACACACGGGCCATATCTAGTTCAACTCTGCTTAGGAAACTGAGAAGAACAGTAGCTCCTCTTCAGTCCAATACACTGTACTTGCAGGAAACAGAGGCGAGTGCTATTTGCACTGTGTATGGCATTTGGAGCACAATAGTGACTCGTCTTACCAAAAAACAACTCTTGCACGTAGGACAAAAAACTGCATGTGACTCAACTCCATTTAGGACTGGGAAACAAACGCTAGCTCGCCTTACAAGAAACACACTCTGCTTTTGAGAAAAGAGCACTCTTCTACTCTACTGTGTTTCCTATGGGGTCCGAACAGTGAGCTTGCTCAGAACAAAAGAACTGTGCTTCCTACACACACGGCCATATCTAGTTCAATTCTGCTTAGGAATCTGACAAAAAGAGTAGATCCTCTTCAGTCCAATACACTGTACTTGTTGGGAACACACGCCAGTGCTATTTGTCCTGTGTATGGCAATGGCAGCACAATAGTGACTCTTCTTATCAGAAAACAACTCTTGCTCGTAGGACCAGAAACTGCATGTGATTCCACTCCATTTAGGACTGGGAAACAAACTCTAGGTTGCTTTACAAGAAACACACTCTGCTTTTGAGAAAAGAACACTCTTCTACTGTACTGTGTTTCCTATAGGGCCAGAACAGTGAGCTTGCCCAGAACATAATAACTGTGCTTCCTAAACACACGGGCCATATCTAGTTCAACTCTGCTTAGGAAACTGACAAGAACAGTAGCTCCTCTTCAGTCCGATACACTGTACTTGCTGAAAAAAGACGCGAGTGCTATTTGCACTGTGTATGGCAAAGGGAGCGCAATAGTGACTTTCCTTACCAGAAAACAACTCTTGCTCGTAGGACCAGAAACAGCATGTGATTCAACTCCGTTTAGGACTGGGAAACAAATGCTAGCTCGGCTTACGTGAAACACACTCTGCTTTTGAGAAAAGAGGACTCTTCTACTCTACTGTGTTTCCTTTGGGGTCCAAACAGTGAGCTTGCTCAGAACAAAAGAACTGTGCTTCCTACACACACGGATCATTTCTAGTACAACTCTGCTAAGGAAACTGACAAGAAAAGTAGCACCTATTCAGTCCAATAGACTGTACTTGCTGGGAACAGACGGGAGTGCTATTTGCACTGTGTATGGCAAAGGGAGCGCAATAGTGACTTTCCTTACCAGAAAACAACTCTTGCTCGTAGGACCACAAACTGCATGTGATTCAACTGCATTTATGACTGGGAAACAAATGCTAGCACGCCTTACAAGAAACACACTCTGCTTTAGAGAAAAGAGGACTCTTCTACTCTACTGTGTTTCCTATGGGGTCCGAACAGTGAGCTTGCTCAGAACAAAGAACTGTGCTTCCTACACACATGGACCATATTTGGTTCAACTCTGCTTAGGAAACTGACACGAACAGTAGCTACTCTTCAGTCCATTACACTGTACTTGCTGGGAACAGAGACGAGTGCTATTTGCACTGTGTATGGCAATGGGAGCGCAATAGTGACTTTCCTTACCAGAAAACAACTCTTGCTCGTAGGACCAAAAACTGCATGTGATTCAACTGCATTTAGGACTGGAAAACAAACGCTAGCTCGCCTTACAAGAAAAACACTCTGCTTTAGAGAAAAGAGCACTCTTCTACTCTACTGTGTTTCCTAAAGGGCCAGAACAGTGAGCTTGCTCAGAACATAATAACTGTGCTTCCTAAACAAACGGGCCATATCTAGTTTAACTCTGCTTAGGAAACTGACAAGAACAGTAGCTCCTCTTCAGTCCGATACACTGTACTTGCTGGGAACAGACGCGAGTGCTATTTGCACTGTGTATGGCAAAGGGAGCGCAATAGTGACTTTCTTTACCAGAAAACAACTCTTGCTCGTAGGACCAGAAACTGCATGTGATTCAACTCCATTTAGGACTGGGAAATAAACGATAGCTTGCCTTACAAAAAACACACTCTGCTTTTGAGAAAAGAGCACTCTTCTACTCTACTGTGTTTCCTAAGGGGTCCGAACAGTGAGCTTGCTCAGAACAAAAGAAGTGTGCTTCCTACACACATGGCCATATCTAGTTCAATTCTGCTTAGGAACCTGACAATAACAGTAGATCCTCTTCAGTCCAATACACTGTACTTGCTGGGAACAGACCCGAGTGCTATTTGTCCTGTGTATGGCAATGGCAGCGCAATAGTGACCCTTCTTACCAGAAAACAACTCTTGCTCGTAGTACCAGAAACTGCATGGGATTCAACTCCATTTAGGAATGAGAAACAAAAGCTAGCTCACCTTACAAGAAACACACTCTGCTTTAGAAAAAGAGCACTCTTCTACTCTACTGTGTTTCCTATAGGGCCAGAACAGTGAGCTTGCTCAGAACAAAAGAACTGTGCTTCCTACACACGGGCCATATCTAGTTCAACTCTGCTTAGGAAACTGACAAGAACAGTAGCTCCTCTTCATTCCTATACACTGTACTTGCTGGGAACAGAAGCGAGTGCTATTTGCACTGTGTATGGAAATGGGAGCGCAATAGTGACTTTCATTACCAGAAAACAACTCTTGCTCATAAGACCAGAAACTTCATGTGATTCAACTCCATTTAGGACGGGGAAACAAATGCTAGCTCGCCTTACATGAAACACACTCTGCTTTTGAGAAAAGAGCACTCTTCTACTCTACTGTGTTTCCTATGGGGTCCGAACAGTGAGCTTGCTCAGAACAAAAGAACTGTGCTTCCTACACACGGCCATATCTACTTCAATTCTGCTTAGGAACCTGACAAGGACAGTAGATCCTCTTCAGTCCAGTACACTGTAATTGCTGGGAACAGACACCAGTGCTGTTTGTCTTGTGTATGGCAATGGCAGCGCAATAGTGACTCTTCATACCAGAAAACAACTCTTGCTCATAGGATCAGAAACTGCATGTGATTCAACACCATTTAGGACTGGGAAACAAAAGCTAGCTCACCTTACAAGAAACACGCTTTGCTTTAGAGAAAAGAGCACTCTTCTACTCTACTGTGTTTCCTATAGGGCCAGAATACTGAGCTTGCTCAGAACAAAAGAACTGTGCTTCCTACACATGGGCCATATCTAGTTCAACTCTGCTTAGGAAACTGACAAGAACAGTAGCTCCTCTTCAGTCCGATACACTGTACTTGCTGGGAACAGACGCGAGTGCTATTTGCACTGTGTATGGCAATGGGAGCGCAATAGTGACTTTCCTTACCAGAAAACAACTCTTGCTCGTAAGACCAGAAACTTCATGTGAATCAACTCCATTTAGGATGGGGAAACAAATGCTAGCTCGCCTTACATGAAACACACTCTGCTTTTGAGAAAAGAGCACTCTTCTACTCTACTGTGTTTCCTATGGGGTCCGAACAGTGAGCTTGCTCAGAACAAAAGAACTGTGCTTCCTACACACACGGGCCATATCTAGTTCAACTCTGCTTAGGAAACTGACAAGAACAGTAGCTCCTCTTCCGTCCAATACACTGTACTTTCGGGGAACAGACGCGAGTGCTATTTGCACTGTGTATGGCAATTGGAGCACAATAGTGACTCGTCTTACCAGAAAACAACTCTTGCTCGTAGGACAAAAAACTGCATGTGACTCAACTCCATTTAGGACTGGGAAAGAAATGCTAGCTCGCCTTACATGAAACACACTCTGCTTTTGAGAAAAGAGCACTCTTCTACTCTACTGTGTTTCCCATGGGATCCGAACAGTGAGCTTGCTCAGAACGAAAGAACTGTGCTTCCTACACACAGGGGCCATATCTAGTTCAACTCTGCTTAGGAAACTGACAAGAACAGTAGCTCCTCTTCAGTCCAATACACTTTACTTGCAGGGAACAGACGCGAGTGCTATTTGCACTGTGTATGGCAATTGGAGCACAATAGTGACTCGTCTTACCAGAAAACAACTCTTGCTCGTAGGACAAAAAACTGCATGTGACTCAACTCCATTTAGGACTGGGAAACAAACGCTAGTTCGCATTACAAGAAACACACTCTGCTTTAGAGAAAGGAGCACTCTTCTACTCTACTGCGTTTCCTATGGTGTCCAAACAGTGAGCTTGCTCAGAACAAGAGAACTGTGCTTCCTACACACACGGACCATATCTAGTTCATCTCTGCTTAGGAAACTGACAAGAACAGTAGCTCTTATTCAGTCCAATACACTGTACTTGCTGGGAAAAGACGCGAGTGCTATTTGCCTTGTGTAGGGCAATGGGAGCGCAATAGTGACTTTTCTTACCAGAAAAAAAAACTCTTGTTCCTAGGACCAGAAACTGCATGTGATTCAACTCCATTTAGGACTAGGAAACAAACGCTAGCTCGCCTTACAAAAACACACTCTGCTTTTGAGAAAAGAGCACTCTTCTACTCTACTGTGTTTCCTATAGGGCCAGAACAGTGAGCTTGCTCAGAACATAAGAACTTTGCTTCCTACACACACGGGCCATATCTAGTTCAACTCTGCTTAGGAAACTGACAAGAACAGTTGCTCCTCTTCAGTCCGATACACTGTACTTGCTGGGAACAGACGTGAGAGCTATTTGCACTATGTATCAAGTGGAGAGCAATAGTGACTTTCCTTACCAGAAAACAACTCTTGCTCTTAGGACCAGAAACTGCATGTGATTCAACTCCATTTAGGACTGGGAAACAAACGCTAGCTCGCCGAACAAGAAACACACTCTGCTTTTGAAAAAGAGCACTCTTCTACTCTACTGTATTTCCTATGGTGTCCGAACAGTGAGCTTGCTCAGAACAAAAGAACTGTGCTTCCTACACACACGGCCATATCTAGTTCAATTCTGCTTAGGAACCTGACAAGAACAGTAGATCCTCTTCAGTCCAATACACTGTACTTGCTGGGAACAGATGCCAGTGCTATTTGTCCTATGTATGGCAAAGGCAGCGCAATAGTTACTCTTCTTACCAGAAAACAACTCTTGCTCGTAGGACTAGAAACTGCATGTCATTCAACTCCATTTAGGACTGGGAAACAAACGCTAGCTCGCCTTACAAGAAACACACTCTGCTTTAGAGAAAAGAGCACTCTTCCACTCTACTGTGTTTCCTATAGGGCCAGAAGAGTGAGCTTGCTCAGAACAAAAGAACTGTGCTTCCTAAACACGGGCCATAACTAGTTCAACTCTGCTTAGGAAACTGACAAGAACAGTAGCTCCTCTTCAGTCCAATACACTGTACTTGCTGGGAACAGAAGCGAGTGCTATTTGCACTGTGTATGGCAATGGGAGCGCAATAGTGACTTTCCTTATTAGAAAACAACTCTTGATCGTAGGACCAGAAACTGCATATGATCAACTCCATTTAGGACTGGGAAACAAATGCTAGCTCGCCTTACATGAAACACACTCTGCTTTTGAGAAAAGAGCACTCTTCTACTCTACTGTCTTTCCTATGGGGTCCAAACAGTGAGCTTGCTCAGAACAAAAGAACTGTGCTTCCTACACGCACGGACCATATCTAGTTCAATTCTGCTTAGAAAACTACCAAGAACAGTAGCTCCTATTCAGTGAAATACACTGTACTTGCTGGGAAAAGACGCGAGTGCTATTTGACTTGTAAAGGGCAATGGGAGCGCAATAGTGACTTTCCTTACCAGAAAACAACTCTTGTTCATAGGACCAGAAACTGCATGTGATTCAACTCCATTTAGGACTAGGAAACAAACGCTAGCTCGTCTTACAAAAACACACTCTGCTTTTGAGAAAAGAGCACTCTTCTACTCTACTGTGTTTCCTATGTTTATCGAAAAGTGAGCTTGCTCAGAACAAAAGAACTGTGCTTCCTACACACACGGCCATATCTAGTTCAATTCTGCTTAGGAACCTGACAAGAACAGTAGATCCTCTACAGTCCAATACACTGTACTTGCTGGGAACAGACGCCAGTGCTATTAGTCCTGTGTATGGCAATGGCAGCGCAATAGTTACTCTTCTTACCAGAAAACAACTCTTGCTCATAGGACCAGATACTGCATGTGATTCAACTCCATTTAGGACTGGGAAACAAATGCTAGCTCGCCTTACATGAAACACACTCTGCATTTGAGAAAAGAGCACTCTTCTACTGTATTGTGTTTCCTATCGGGTCTGAAGAGTGAGCTTGCTCAGAACAAAAGAACTGTGCTTCCTACACACATGGACCATATCTAGTTCAACTCTGCTTAGGAAACTGACAAGAACAGTAGCTCCTATTCAGTCCAATACACTGTGCTTGATGGGATCAGACGCGAGTGCTATTTGCACTGTGTATGGCATTTGGAGCGCAATAGTGACTCTTCTTACCAGAAAACAACTCTTGCTCGTAGGACCAAAAACTGCCTGTGACTCAACTCCATTTAGGACTGGGAAAAAAACGCGAGCTCTCCTTACAAGAAACACACTCTGCTTTAGAGAAAATAGCACTCTTCTACTATACTGTGTTTCCTATAGGGCCAGAACAGTGAGCTTGCTCAGAACATAATAACTGTGCTTCCAACAAACACTGGCCATATCTAGTTCAACTCTGCTTAGGAAACTGACACGAACAGTAGCTCCTCTTCAGTCCAATACACTGTACTTGCTGGGAACAGACACGAGTGCTATTTGCACTGTGTACGGCAATGAGCGCAATAGTGACTTTCCTTACCAAAAACAACTCTTGCTCGTAGGACCACAAACTGCATGTGATTCAACGCCATTTAGGACTGGGAAACAAATGCTAGCTCGCCTTACATGAAACACACTCTGCTTTTGAGAAAAGAGCACTCTTCTACTCTACTGTGTTTCCTATGGGGTCCAAACAGTGAGCTTGCTAAGAACAAAAGAACTGTGCTTCCTACACACATGGACCATATCTAGTTAAACTCTGCTTAGGAAACTGACAAAAACAGTAGCTCCTATTCAGTCCAATACACTGTACTTGCTGGGAAGAGACGCGAGAGCTATTTGCACTGTGTATGGCATTTGGAGTACAACAGTGACTCTTCTTACAAGAAAACATCTCTTGCTCATAGGACCAAAAACTGCATGTGACTCAACTCCATTTAGGACTGGGAAATAAACGCGAGCTCGGCTTACAAGAAACAAACTCTGCTTTAGAGAAAAGAGCACTCTTCTACTGGACTGTGTTTCCTATAGGGCCAGAACAGTGAGCTTGCTCAGAACATAATAACTGTGCTTCCTAAACACACGGGCCATATCTAGTTCAACTCTGCTTAGGAAACTGACAAGAACAGTAGCTCCTCTTCAGTCCGATACACTGTACTTGATGGGAAAAGACGCGAGTGCTATTTGCACTGTGTATGGCAAAGGGAGTGCAATAGTGACTTTCCTTACCAGAAAACATCTCTTACTCGTAGGACCAGAAACTGCATGTGATTCAACTCCGTTTAGGACTGGGAAACAAATGCTAGCTCGCCTTACAAGAAAAACACTCTGCTTTTGAAAAAAGAGCACTCTTCTACTCTACTGTGTTTCCTATGGGGTCCCAACAGTGAGCTTGCACAGAACAAAAGACCTGTGATTCCTACACACACGGCCATATCTAGTTCAATTCTGCTTAGGAACCTGACAAGAAAAGTAGCACCTATTCAGTCCAATACACTGTACTTGCTGGGAACAGACGGGAGTGCTATTTGCACTGTGAATGGCAAAGGGAGCACAACGTGACTTTCCTTACCAGAAAACAACTCTTGTTCGTTGGACCAGAAAATGCATGTGATTCAACTCCATTTAGGACTAGGAAACAAACGATAGCTCGCCTTACAAGAAACACACTCTGCTTTTGAGAAAAGAGCACTCTTCTACTCTACTGTGTTTCCTATGGGGTCCCAACAGTGAGCTTGCACAGAACAAAAGACCTGTGATTCCTACACACACGGCCATATCTAGTTCAATTCTGCTTAGGAACCTGACAAAAACAGTAGATCCTCTTCAGTCCAATACACTGTATTGCTGGGAACAGACGCCAGTGCTATTTGTCCTGTGTATGGCAATGGCAGCACAATAGTGACTCTTCTTACCAGAAAACAACTCTTGCTCGTAGTACCAGAAACTGCATGGGATTCAACTCCATTTAGGACTGGGAAACAAACGTTAGCTCGCCTTACAAGAAACACACTCTTCTTTAGAGAAAAGAGCACTCTTCTACTCTACTGTGTTTCCTATGGGGTCCAAACAGTGAGCTTGCTCAGAACAAAAGAACTGTGCTTCCTACACACACGGATCATTTCTAGTACAACTCTGCTTAGGAAACTGACAAGAAAAGTAGCACCTATTCAGTCCAATACACTGTACTTGCTGGGAACAGACGGGAGTGCTATTTGCACTGTGAATGGCAAAGGGAGGACAACGTGACTTTCCTTACCAGAAAACAACTCTTGTTCGTAGGACCAGAAAATGCATGTGATTCAACTCCATTTAGGACTAGGAAACAAACGCTAGCTCGCCTTACAAGAAACACACTCTGCTTTTGAGAAAAGAGCACTCTTCTACTCTACTGTGTTTCCTATGGGGTCCCAACAATGAGCTTGCACAGAACAAAAGACCTGTGATTCCTACACACACGGCCATATCTAGTTCAATTCTGCTTAGGAAACTAACAAGAACAGTAGCTCCTCTTCAGTCCGATATACTGTACTTGGTGGGAACAGATGCGAGAGCTTTTTGCACTGTGTGTGGCAATGGGAGCACAATAGTGACTTTTCTTACCAGAAAACAACTCTTGCTAGTAGGACCACAAACTGCATGTGATTCAACTGCATTTATGACTGGGAAACAAATGCTAGCTCGCCTTACAAGAAACACACTCTGCTTTAGAGAAAAGAGCACTCTTCTACTCTACTGTGTTTCCTATGGGGTCCGAAGAGTGAGCTTGCTCATAACAAAGAACTGTGCTTCCTACACACATGGACCATATCTAGTTCAACTCTGCTTCGGAAACTGACAAGAAAAGTAGCACCTATTCAGTCCAATACACTGTACTTGCTGGGAACAGACGGGAGTGCTATTTGCACTGTGAATGGCAAAGGGAGCACAACGTGACTTTCTTACCAGAAAACAACTCTTGTTCGTAGGACCAGAAAATGCATGTGATTCAACTCCATTTAGGACTAGGAAACAAACGCTAGCTCGCCTTACAAGAAACACACTCTGCTTTTGAGAAAAGAGCACTCTTCTACTCTACTGTGTTTCCTATGGGGACCCAACAGTGAGCTTGCACAGAACAAAAGACCTGTGATTCCTACACACACGGCCATATCTAGTTCAATTCTGCTTAGGAACCTGACAAAAACAGTAGATCCTCTTCAGTCCAATACACTGTATTGCTGGGAACAGACGCCAGTGCTATTTGTCCTGTGTATGGCAATGGCAGCGCAATAGTGACTCTTCTTACCAGAAAACAACTCTTGCTCGTAGTACCAGAAACTGCATGGGATTCAACTCCATTTAGGACTGGGAAACAAACGCTAGCTCGCCTTACAAGAAACACACTCTTCTTTAGAGAAAAGAGCACTCTTCTACTCTACTGTGTTTCCTATGGGGTCCAAACAGTGAGCTTGCTCAGAACAAAAGAACTGTGCTTCCTACACACACGGATCATTTCTAGTACAACTCTGCTTAGGAAACTGACAAGAAAAGTAGCACCTATTCAGTCCAATACACTCTACTTGCTGGGAACAGACGGGAGTGCTATTTGCACTGTGAATGGCAAAGGGAGCACAACGTTACTTTCCTTACCAGAAAACAACTCTTGTTCGTAGGACCAGAAAATGCATGTGATTCAACTCCATTTAGGACTAGGAAACAAACGCTAGCTCGCCTTACAAGAAACACACTCTGCTTTTGAGAAAAGAGCACTCTTCTACTCTACTGTGTTTCCTATGGGGTCCCAACAATGAGCTTGCACAGAACAAAAGACCTGTGATTCCTACACACACGGCCATATCTAGTTCAATTCTGCTTAGGAACCTGACAAAAACAGTAGATCCTCTTCAGTCCAATACACTGTATTGCTGGGAACAGACGCCAGTGCTATTTGTCCTGTGTATGGCAATGGCAGCGCAATAGTGACTCTTCTTACCAGAAAACAACTCTTGCTCGTAGTACCAGAAACTGCATGGGATTCAACTCCATTTAGGACTGGGAAACAAACGCTAGCTCGCCTTACAAGAAACACACTCTGCTTTAGAGAAAAGAGCACTCTTCTACTCTACTGTGTTTCCTTTGGGGTCCAAACAGTGAGCTTGCTCAGAACAAAAGAACTGTGCTTCCTACACACAAGGACCATATGTAGTTCAACTCTGCTTAGGAAACTGACAAGAACAGTAGCTCCTATTCAGTCCAATACACTGTACTTGCTGGGAAAATACGTGAGTGCTATTTGCCCTCTGTATGGCAATCGGAGCGCAATAGTGACTTTCCTTACCAGAAAACAACTCTTGTTCATAGGACCAGAAACTGCATGTGATTCAACGCCATTTAGGACTAGGAAACAAACGCTAGCTCGCCTTACAAGAAACACACTCTGCTTTTGAGAAAAGAGCACTCTTCTACTCACTGTGTTTCCTATAGGGCCAGAACAGTGAGCTTGCTCAGAACATAAGAACTCTGCTTCCTAAACACACGGGACTTATCTAGTTCCACTCTGCTTAGGAAACTGACAAGAACAGTAGCTCCTCTTCAGTCCGATACACTGTACTTTCTGGGAACAGACACATGTGCTATTTGCACTGTGTCTGGCAATGGGAGCGCAATAGTGACTTTCCTACCAGAAAATATTTCTTGCTCGTAGAATCACAAACTGCATGTGATTCCACGCCATTTAGGACTGGGAAACAAACGCTAGCGCGCCTTACAAGAAACACACTCTGCTTTAGAGAAAAGAGCACTCTTCTACTCTACTGTGTTTCCTACGGGGTCCAAACTGTGAGCTTGCTCAGAACAAAAGAACTGTGCTTCCTACACACATGGACCATATGTAGTTCAACTCTGCTTAGGAAACTGACAAGAACAGTAGTTCCTATTCAGTCCAATACACTGTTCTTGCTGGGAACAGACGCGAATGCTATTTGTCCTGTGTATGGCAATGGGAGCACAATAGTGATTTTCCTTAACAGAAAACAACTCTTGCTCGTAGGACCACAAACTGCATGTGATTCAACTCCATTTAGGATTGGGAAACAAACGATAGCTCGCCTTACAAGAAACACACTCTGCTTTTGAGAAAAGAGCACTCTTCTACTCTACTGTGTTTCCTATGGACTCCAAACAGTGAGCTTGCTCAGAACAAAAGAACTGTGCTTCCTACACACATGGACCATATCTAGTTCAACTCTGCTTAGGAAACTGACAAGAACAGTAGCTCCTATTCAGTCCAATACACTGTGCTTGATGGGAACAGACGCGAGTGCTATTTGCACTGTGTATGGCATTTGGAGCACAATAGTGACTCTTCTTACCAGAAAACAACTCTTGCTCGTAGGACCAAAAACTGCCTGTGACTCAACTCCATTTAGGACTGGGAAAAAAATGCGAGCTCGCCTTACAAGAAACACCCTCTGCTTTAGAGAAAATAGCACTCTTCTACTATACTGTGTTTCCTATAGGGCCAGAACAGTGAGCTTGCTCAGAACATAATAACTGTGCTTCCAACAAACACGGGCCATATCTAGTTCAACTCTGCTTAGGAAACTGACAAGAACAGTAGCTCGTCTTCAGTCCAATACACTGTACTTGCTGGGAACAGACACGAGTGCTATTTGCACTTTGTACGGCAATGAGCACAATAGTGACTTTCCTTACTAAAAACAACTCTTGCTCGTAGGACCACAAACTGCATGTGATTCAACGCCATTTAGGACTGGGAAACAAACGCTAGCTCGCCTTACATGAAACACACTCTGCTTTTGAGAAAAGAGCACTCTTCTACTCTACTGTGTTTCCTATGGGGTCCAAACAGTGAGCTTGCAAAGAACAAAAGAACTGTGCTTCCTACACACATGGAACATATCTAGTTCAACTCTGCTTAGGAAACTGACAAGAACAGTAGCTCCTATTCAGTCCAATACACTATACATGCTGGGAACAGACGCGAGTGCTATTTGCACTGTATATGGCATTTGGAGCACAATAGTGACTATTCTTACCAGAAAAAAAACTCTTCCTTGTAGGACCAAAAATTGCATGTGATTCAACTCCATTTAGGACTAGGAAACAAATGGTAGCTCGCCTTACACGAAACACACTCTGCTTTAGAGAAAAGAGCACTCATCTACTCTACTGTGTTTCCTATAGGACCAGAACAGTAGCTTGCTCAGAACATAAGAACTGTGCTTCCTACACACACGGGCCATATTTAGTTCAACTCTGCTTAGGAAACTGACAAGAACAGTAGCTTCTCTTCAGTCCAATACACTGTATTGCTGGGAACAGACGCGAGTGCTATTTGCACTGTGTATGGCAATGGGAGCTCAATAGTTACTTTCCTTACCAGAATACAACTCTTGCTCGTAGGACCAGAAACTGCATGTGATTCAACTCCAATTTGGACTGGGAAACAAACGCTAGCTCGCCTTACAAGAAACACACTCTGCTTTTGAGAAAAGAGCACAATTCTACTCTACTGTGTTTCCTATGGGTCCAAACAGTGAGCTTGCTCAGAACAAAAGAACTGTGCTTCCTACACACACCGAAGATATCTAGTTCAACTCTGCTTAGGAAACTTACAAGAACAGTAGCTCTTCTTCAGTCCAATACACTGTACTTGCTGGGAACAGACGCGAGTGCTATTTGCACTGTGTATGGCAATGGGAGCTCAATAGTTACTTTCCTTACCAGAAAACAACTCTTGCTCGTAGGAACAGAAACTGCATGGAATTCAACTCCATTTAGGACTGGGAAACAAACGCTAGCTTGCCTTACAAGAAACACACTCTGCTTTTGAGAAAAGAGCACTCTTCTACTCTACTGTGTTTCCTATGGGGTCCAAACAGTGAGCTTGCTCAGAACAAAAGAACTGTGCTTCTTAAACACGCGGGCCATATCTAGTTCAACTCTGCTTAGGAAACTGACAAGAACAGTAGAACCTCTTCTGTCCAATACACTGTACATGCTGGGAACAGACGCGTGTGCTATTTGCCCTTTGTATGACAATGGGAGCACAATAGTGACTCTTCTTACCAGAAAACAACTCTTGCTGGTAGGACCAGAAACTGCATGTGATTCATCTCCATTTAGGAGTGGGAAACAAACACTAACTCGATTTACAAGGAACACACTCTGATTTAGAGAAAAAAGCACTCTTCTACTCTTTTGTGTTCCTAAGAGGTCCGAATAGTGAACTTGTTCAGAACAAAAGAACTGTGCTTCCTACACACACGGCCATATCTAGTTAAATTCTGCTTAGGAACCTGACAAGAACAGTAGATCCCCTTCAGTCCAATACACTGTACTGCTGGGAACAGACAACAGTGCTATTTGTCCTGTGTATGGCAAGGGCAACACAATAGTGACTCTTCTTACCATAAAACAACTCTTGCTCGTAGGACCAGAAACTGCATGTGATTCAACTCCATTTAGGACTGGGAAACAAACGCTAGCTTGCCTTACTAGAAACACACTCTGCTTTAGAGAAAAGAGCACACTTCTACTCTACTGTGTTTACTATAGGGCCAGAACAGTGAGCTTGCTCAGAACAAAAGAACTGTGCTTCCTACACTCTGGCCATATCTAGTTCAACTCTGCTTAGGAAACTGACAAGAACAGTAGCTCCTCTTCAGTCCGATACACTGTACATCCTGGGAACAGACGGGACTGCTATTTGCACTGTGTATGGCTATTGGAGCACAATAGTGACTCGTCTTACCAGAAAACAACTCTTGCTCGTAGGACAAAAAACTGCATGTGATTCAACTCCATTTAGGACTGGGAAACAAACGCTAGCTCGCCTTCCAAGAAACACATTCTGCTTTTGAGAAAAGAGCACTCTTCTACTCTACTGTGTTTCCTATGGGTTCCGAACAGTGAGCTTGCTCAGAACAAAAAAACTGTGCTTCCTACACACACGGCCATATCTAGTTCAAGTCTGCTTAGGAACCTGATAAGAACAGTAGATCCTCTTCCATCCAATACACTGTACTTGCTGGGAAAACACGCCAGTGTTATTTGTCCTGTGTATGGCAAAGGCAGTGCAATAGTGACTCTTCTTACCAGAAAACAACTCTTGCTTGTAAGAACAGAAACTGCATGTGATTCAAATCCATTCAGGACTGGGAAACAAACGCTAGCTCGCACTACAAGAAACACACTCTGCTTTGAGAAAAGAGCACTCTTCTACTCTACTGTGTTTCCTATGGGGTCCAAAAAGTGAGCTTGATCAGAACAAAAGAACTGTGCTTCCTACACATGCGGGACATATCTTGTTCAACTCTGCTTAGGAAACTGACAAGAACAGTAGCTCCTATTCAGTCCGATACACTGTACTTGCTGGGAAAAGACGTGAGTGCTATTTGCACTGTGTATGGCAATGAGAGCGCAATAGTGACTTTCCTTACCAGAAAACAACTCTTTTTCGTAGGACCAGAAACTGCATGGGATTCAACTCCATATAGGACTGGAAAACAAATGCTAGCTCCCCTTACAAGAAACACAATCTGCTTTTGAGAAAAGAGCACTCTTCTACTCTTCTGTGATTCCTATAGGGCCAGACAGTGAGCTTGCTCAGAACAAAAGAACTGTGCTTCCTGCACACATGGTCATACCTAGTTCAACTCTGCTTAGGAAACTGACAAGAACAGTAGCTCCTATTCAGTCCGATACACTGTAATTGCTGGGAACAGACGCGAGTGCTATTTGCACTGTGTATGGCAATGGGAGCGCAATAGTGACTTTCCTTATGAGAAAACAACTCTTGCTCGTAGGACCAGAAACTGCATGTGATTCAACTCCATTTAGGACTGGGAAACAAATGCTAGCTCGCCTTACATGAAACACACTCTGCTTTTGAGAAAAGAGCACTCTTCTACTCTACTGTGTTTCCAAAGGGGTCCAAAGAGTGAGCTTGCTCAGAACAAAAGAACTGTGCTTCCCACACACGGACCATATCTAGTTCAACTCTGCTGAGGAAACTGACAAGAACAGTAGCTCCTAATCAGTCCAATACACTGTACTTGAAGGGAACAGACGTGAGTACTATTTGCACTGTGTATGGCATTTGGAGCACAATAGTGACTCTTCTTACCAGAAAACAACTCTTGCTCGTAGGACCAAAAACTGCATGTGTCTCAACTCCATTTAGGACTGGGAAACAAACGCGAGCTCACCTTACAAAAAAAAACACTCTGCTTTAGAGAAAAGAGCACTCTTCTACTCTACTGTGTTTCCTATGGGGTCCAAACAGTGAGCTTCCTCAGAAAAAAAGAACTGTGCTTCCTACACACTGGCCATATCTAGTTCAACTCTGCTTAGGATACTGACGAGAACAGTAGCTCCTCTTCAGTCTGATACACTGTACTTGCTGGGAACAGACGCGAGTGCTATTTGCACTGTATATGGCAATGGGAGCACAATAGTGACTTCCTTACCAGAAACCAACTCTTGCTCGTAGGAACAGAAACTGCATGTGATTCAACTCCATTTAGGACTGCGAAACAAACGCTAGCTCGCCTTACAAGAAACACACTCTGCTTTTGAGAAAAGAGCACTCTTCTACTCTACTGTGTTTCCTATGGGGCCAGAACAGTGAGCTTGCTGAGAACAAAAGAACTGTGCTTCCTACACACATGAACCATATCTAGTTCAACTCTGCTTAGGAAACTGACAAGAAAAGTAGCTCCTATTCAGTCCAATACACTGTACTTGCTGGGAACAGACGCGAGTGCTATTTGCACTGTGTATGGCAATTGGAGCACAATAGTGACTCGTCTTACCAGAAAACAACTCTTGCTCGTAGGACAAAAAACTGCATGTGACTCAACTCCATTTAGGACTGGGAAACAAACGCTAGCTCGCCTTCCAAGAAACACACTCTGCTTTTGAGAAAAGAGAACTCTTCTACTCTACTGTTTCCTATGTGTTCCGAACAGTGAGCTTGCTCATATCAAAAAAACTGTGCTTCCTACAAACAAGGCCATATCTAATTCAAGTCTGCTTAGGAACCTGACAAGAACAGTAGCTCCTATTCAGTCCAATACACTGTACTTGCTGGGAACAGACGCGAGTGCTATTTGCACTGTATATGGCATTTGGAACGCAACAGTGACTCTTCTTACCAGAAAACAACTCTTGCTAGAATGACCAAAAACTGCATGTGACTCAACTCCATTTAGGACTGGGAAACAAACACGAGCTCGCCTTACAAGAAACACACTCTGCTTTTAAGAAAAGTGCACTCTTCTACTCTACTGTGTTTCCTATAGGGCCAGAACAGTGAGCTTGCTCAGAACATAAGAACTGTGCTTCCTACACACACGGGCCATATCTAGTTCAACTCTGCTTAGGAAACTGACTAGAACAGTAGCTCCTCTTCAGTCTGATACACTGTACTTGCTGGGAACATACGCATGTGCTATTTGCACTGTGTATGGCAATGGGAGCGCAATAGTGACTTTACTTACCAGAAAACAACTCTTGCTCATAGGACCAGAAACTGCATGTGATTCCACACCATTTAGGACTTCGAAACAAACGCTAGCTCGCCTTACAAGAAACACACTCTGCTTTAGAGAAAAGAGCACTCTTCTACTCTACTGTGTTTCCTATGGGGTCCAAACAGTGAGCTTGCTCAGAACAAAAGAACTGTGATTCCTACACACACCGACCATATCTAGTTCAACTCTCCTTAGGAAACTGACAAGAACAGTAGCTCCTATTCAGTCCAATACACTGCACTTGCTGGGAACAGACGCGAGTGCTATTTGCACTGTGTGTGGCAATGGGAGCACAATAGTAACTTTCCTTACCAGAAAACAACTCTTGCTCATAGGACCGGAAACTGCCTGTGATTGACCTCCATTTAGGACTGGGAAACAAACGCTAGCTCGCCTTACAAGAAACACACTCTGCTTTTGAGAAAAGAGCACTATGCTACTCTACTGTGTTTCCTATGAGGTCCGAACAGTGAGCTTGCTCAGAACAAAAAAAACATGATTCCTAAACACACCGCCACACCTAGTTCAATTCTGCTTAGGAACCTGACAAGAAAAGTAGATCCTCTTCAGTCCAATACACTGTACTGCTGGGAACAGACAACAGTGCTATTTGTCCTGTGTATGGCAATGGCAGCGCAATAGTGACTCTTCTTACCATAAAACAACTCTTGCTCGTAGTTCCAGAAACTGCATGTGATTCAACTCCAATTTGGACTGGGAAACAAACGCTAGCTCGCCTTACAAGAAACACACTCTGCTTTAGAGAAAAGAGCACTCTTCTACTCTACTGTGTTTCCTATGGGGTCCAAACAGTGAGCTTGCTCAGAACAAAAAAAGTGCTTCCTACACACACCGCCACACCTAGTTCAATTCTGATTAGGAACCTGACAAGAACAGTAGATCCTCTTCAGTCCAATACACTGTACTCCTGGGAACAGACAAGAGTGCTATTTGTCCTGTGTATGGCAATGGCAGCGCAATAGTGACTCTTCTTACCAAAAAACAACTCTTGCTCGTAGGACCAGAAACTGCATGTGATTCAACTCCATTTAGGACTGGGAAACAAACGCTAGCTCTCCTTACAAGAAACACACTCTGCTTTAGAGAAAAGAGCACTCTTCTACTCTACTGTGTTTCCTATAGGGCCAGAACAGTGAGCTTGCTCAGAACAAAAGAACTGTGCTTCCTACACACACCGACCATATCTAGTTCAACTCTGGTTAGGAAACTGACAAGAACAGTAGCTCCACTTCAGTCCGATACACTGTATTTGCTGGGAACAGACGCGAGTGCTATTTGCACTGTGTATGGCAATGGGAGCTCAATAGTTACTTTCCTTATCAGAAAACAACTCTTGCTCGTAGGAACAGAAACTGCATGGGATTCAACTCCATTTAGGACTGGGAAACAAACGCTAGCTCGCCTTACAAGAAACACACTCTGCTTCTGACAAAAGAGCACAATTCTACTCTACTGTGTTTCCTATGGGTCCGAACAGTGAGCTTGCTCAGAACAAAAGAACTGTGCTTCCTACACACACCGACGATATCTAGTTCAACTCTGCTTAGGAAACTTACAAGAACAGTAGCTCCTCTTCAGTCCAATACACTGTACTTGCTGGGAACAGACGCGAGTGCTTTTTGCACTGTGTATGTCAATGGGAGCTCAATAGTTACTTTCCTTACCAGAAAACAACTCTTGCTCGTAGGAACAGAAACTGCATGGAATTCAACTCCATTTAGGACTGGGAAGCAAACGCTAGCTTGCCTTACAAGAAACACACTCTGCTTTTGAGAAAAGAGCACTCTTCTACTCTACTGTGTTTCATATGGGGTCCAAACAGTGAGCTTGCTCAGAACAAAAGAACTGTGCTTCTTAAACACGCGGGCCATATCTAGTTCAACTCTGCTTAGGAAACTGACAAGAACAGTAGAACCTCTTCTGTCCAATACACTGTACATGCTGGGAACAGATGAGTATGCTATTTGCCCTTAGTATGACAATGGGAGCACAATCGTGACTCTTCTTACCAGAAAACAACTCTTGCTGGTAGGACCAGAATCTGCATGTGATTCATCTCCATTTAGGAGTGGGAAACAAACACTAACTCGATTTACAAGAAACACACTCTGATTTAGAGAAAAAAGCACTCTTCTACTCTGTTGTGTTTCCTAAGAGGTCCGAATAGTGAACATGCTCAGAACAAAAGAACTGTGCTTCCTACACACACGGCCATATCTAGTTCAATTCTGCTTAGGAACCTGACAAGAACAGTAGATCCCCTTCAGTCCAATACACTGTACTGCTGGGAACAGACAACAGTGCTATTTGTCCTGTGTATGGCAATGGCAACACAATAGTGACTCTTCTTACCATAAAACAACTCTTGCTCGTAGGACCAGAAACTGCATGTGATTCAACTCCATTTAGGACTGGGAAACAAACGCTAGCTCGCCTTACAAGAAACACACTCTGCTTTAGAGAAAAGAGCACTCTTCTACTCTACTGTGTTTACTATAGGGCCAGAACAGTGAGCTTGCTCAGAACAAAAGAACTGTGCTTCCTACACTCGGGCCATATCTAGTTCAACTCTGCTTAGGAAACTGACAAGAACAGTAGCTCCTCTTCAGTCCGATACACTGTACTTCCTGGGAACAGACGGGACTGCTATTTGCACTGTGTATGGCTATTGGAGCACAATAGTGACTCGTCTTACCAGAAAACAACTCTTGCTCGTAGGACAAAAAACTGCATGTGATTCAACTCCATTTAGGACTGGGAAACAAACTCTAGCTCGCCTTCCAAGAAACACACTCTGCTTTTGAGAAAAGAGCACTCTTCTACTCTACTGTGTTTCCTATGGGTTCCGAACAGTGAGCTTGCTCAGAAGAAATAAACTGTGCTTCCTACACACACGGCCATATCTAGTTCAAGTCTGCTTAGGAACCTGACAAGAACAGTAGATCCTCTTCCATCCAATACACTGTACTTGCTGGGAAAACACGCCAGTGTTATTTGTCCTGTGTATGGCAAAGGCAGCGCAATAGTGACTCTTCTTACCAGAAAACAACTCTTGCTTGTAAGAACAGAAACTGCATGTGATTCAAATCCATTTAGGACTGGGAAACAAACGCTAGCTCGCCCTACAAGAAACACACTCTGCTTTGAGAAAAGAGCACTATTCTACTCTACTGTGTTTCCTATGGGGTCCAAACAGTGAGCTTGAACAGAACAAAAGAACTGTGCTTCCTACACACGCGGGACATATCTCATTCAACTCTGCTTAGGAAACTGACAAGAACAGTAGCTCCTATTCAGTCCGATACACTGTACTTGCTGGGAAAAGACGCGAGTGCTATTTGCACTGTGTATGGCAATGGGAGCGCAATAGTGACTTTCCTTATGAGAAAACAACTCTTGCTCGTAGGACCAGAAACTGCATGTGATTCAACTCCATTTAGGACTGGGAAACAAATGCTAGCTCGCCTTACATGAAACACACTCTGCTTTTGAGAAAAGAGCACTCTTCTACTCTACTGTGTTTCCAAAGGGGTCCAAAGAGTGAGCTTGCTCAGAACAAAAGAACTGTGCTTCCCACACACGGACCATATCTAGTTCAACTCTGCTGAGGAAACTGACAAGAACAGTAGCTCCTAATCAGTCCAATACACTGTACTTGAAGGGAACAGACGCGAGTACTATTTGCACTGTGTATGGCATTTGGAGCACAATAGTGACTCTTCTTACCAGAAAACAACTCTTGCTCGTAGGACCAAAAACTGCATGTGTCTCAACTCCATTTAGGACTGGGAAACAAACGCGAGCTCACCTTACAAAAAAAAACACTCTGCTTTAGAGAAAAGAGCACTCTTCTACTCTACTGTGTTTCCTATGGGGTCCAAACAGTGAGCTTCCTCAGAAAAAAAGAACTGTGCTTCCTACACACTGGCCATATCTAGTTCAACTCTGCTTAGGATACTGACGAGAACAGTAGCTCCTCTTCAGTCTGATACACTGTACTTGCTGGGAACAGACGCGAGTGCTATTTGCACTGTATATGGCAATGGGAGCACAATAGTGACTTCCTTACCAGAAACCAACTCTTGCTCGTAGGAACAGAAACTGCATGTGATTCAACTCCATTTAGGACTGCGAAACAAACGCTAGCTCGCCTTACAAGAAACACACTCTGCTTTTGAGAAAAGAGCACTCTTCTACTCTACTGTGTTTCCTATGGGGCCAGAACAGTGAGCTTGCTGAGAACAAAAGAACTGTGCTTCCTACACACATGAACCATATCTAGTTCAACTCTGCTTAGGAAACTGACAAGAAAAGTAGCTCCTATTCAGTCCAATACACTGTACTTGCTGGGAACAGACGCGAGTGCTATTTGCACTGTGTATGGCAATTGGAGCACAATAGTGACTCGTCTTACCAGAAAACAACTCTTGCTCGTAGGACAAAAAACTGCATGTGACTCAACTCCATTTAGGACTGGGAAACAAACGCTAGCTCGCCTTCCAAGAAACACACTCTGCTTTTGAGAAAAGAGAACTCTTCTACTCTACTGTTTCCTATGTGTTCCGAACAGTGAGCTTGCTCATATCAAAAAAACTGTGCTTCCTACAAACAAGGCCATATCTAATTCAAGTCTGCTTAGGAACCTGACAAGAACAGTAGCTCCTATTCAGTCCAATACACTGTACTTGCTGGGAACAGACGCGAGTGCTATTTGCACTGTATATGGCATTTGGAACGCAACAGTGACTCTTCTTACCAGAAAACAACTCTTGCTAGAACGACCAAAAACTGCATGTGACTCAACTCCATTTAGGACTGGGAAACAAACACGAGCTCGCCTTACAAGAAACACACTCTGCTTTTAAGAAAAGTGCACTCTTCTACTCTACTGTGTTTCCTATAGGGCCAGAACAGTGAGCTTGCTCAGAACATAAGAACTGTGCTTCCTACACACACGGGCCATATCTAGTTCAACTCTGCTTAGGAAACTGACTAGAACAGTAGCTCCTCTTCAGTCTGATACACTGTACTTGCTGGGAACATACGCATGTGCTATTTGCACTGTGTATGGCAATGGGAGCGCAATAGTGACTTTACTTACCAGAAAACAACTCTTGCTCATAGGACCAGAAACTGCATGTGATTCCACACCATTTAGGACTTCGAAACAAACGCTAGCTCGCCTTACAAGAAACACACTCTGCTTTAGAGAAAAGAGCACTCTTCTACTCTACTGTGTTTCCTATGGGGTCCAAACAGTGAGCTTGCTCAGAACAAAAGAACTGTGATTCCTACACACACCGACCATATCTAGTTCAACTCTCCTTAGGAAACTGACAAGAACAGTAGCTCCTATTCAGTCCAATACACTGCACTTGCTGGGAACAGACGCGAGTGCTATTTGCACTGTGTGTGGCAATGGGAGCACAATAGTAACTTTCCTTACCAGAAAACAACTCTTGCTCATAGGACCGGAAACTGCCTGTGATTGACCTCCATTTAGGACTGGGAAACAAACGCTAGCTCGCCTTACAAGAAACACACTCTGCTTTTGAGAAAAGAGCACTATGCTACTCTACTGTGTTTCCTATGAGGTCCGAACAGTGAGCTTGCTCAGAACAAAAAAAACATGATTCCTAAACACACTGCCACACCTAGTCCAATTCTGCTTAGGAACCTGACAAGAAAAGTAGATCCTCTTCAGTCCAATACACTGTACTGCTGGGAACAGACAACAGTGCTATTTGTCCTGTGTATGGCAATGGCAGCGCAATAGTGACTCTTCTTACCATAAAACAACTCTTGCTCGTAGTTCCAGAAACTGCATGTGATTCAACTCCAATTTGGACTGGGAAACAAACGCTAGCTCGCCTTACAAGAAACACACTCTGCTTTAGAGAAAAGAGCACTCTTCTACTCTACTGTGTTTCCTATGGGGTCCAAACAGTGAGCTTGCTCAGAACAAAAGAACTGTGATTCCTACACACACCGACCATATCTAGTTCAACTCTCCTTAGGAAACTGACAAGAACAGTAGCTCCTATTCAGTCCAATACACTGCACTTGCTGGGAACAGACGCGAGTGCTATTTGCACTGTGTGTGGCAATGGGAGCACAATAGTAACTTTCCTTACCAGAAAACAACTCTTGCTCATAGGACCGGAAACTGCCTGTGATTGACCTCCATTTAGGACTGGGAAACAAACGCTAGCTCGCCTTACAAGAAACACACTCTGCTTTTGAGAAAAGAGCACTATGCTACTCTACTGTGTTTCCAATGAGGTCCGAACAGTGAGCTTGCTCAGAACAAAAAAAACATGATTCCTAAACACACCGCCACACCTAGTTCAATTCTGCTTAGGAACCTGACAAGAAAAGTAGATCCTCTTCAGTCCAATACACTGTACTGCTGGGAACAGACAACAGTGCTATTTGTCCTGTGTATGGCAATGGCAGCGCAATAGTGACTCTTCTTACCATAAAACAACTCTTGCTCGTAGTTCCAGAAACTGCATGTGATTCAACTCCAATTTGGACTGGGAAACAAACGCTAGCTCGCCTTACAAGAAACACACTCTGCTTTAGAGAAAAGAGCACTCTTCTACTCTACTGTGTTTCCTATGGGGTCCAAACAGTGAGCTTGCTCAGAACAAAAAAAGTGCTTCCTACACACACCGCCACACCTAGTTCAATTCTGATTAGGAACCTGACAAGAACAGTAGATCCTCTTCAGTCCAATACACTGTACTCCTGGGAACAGACAAGAGTGCTATTTGTCCTGTGTATGGCAATGGCAGCGCAATAGTGACTCTTCTTACCAAAAAACAACTCTTGCTCGTAGGACCAGAAACTGCATGTGATTCAACTCCATTTAGGACTGGGAAACAAACGCTAGCTCTCCTTACAAGAAACACACTCTGCTTTAGAGAAAAGAGCACTCTTCTACTCTACTGTGTTTCCTATAGGGCCAGAACAGTGAGCTTGCTCAGAACAAAAGAACTGTGCTTCCTACACACACCGACCATATCTAGTTCAACTCTGGTTAGGAAACTGACAAGAACAGTAGCTCCACTTCAGTCCGATACACTGTATTTGCTGGGAACAGACGCGAGTGCTATTTGCACTGTGTATGGCAATGGGAGCTCAATAGTTACTTTCCTTATCAGAAAACAACTCTTGCTCGTAGGAACAGAAACTGCATGGGATTCAACTCCATTTAGGACTGGGAAACAAACGCTAGCTCGCCTTACAAGAAACACACTCTGCTTCTGACAAAAGAGCACAATTCTACTCTACTGTGTTTCCTATGGGTCCGAACAGTGAGCTTGCTCAGAACAAAAGAACTGTGCTTCCTACACACACCGACGATATCTAGTTCAACTCTGCTTAGGAAACTTACAAGAACAGTAGCTCCTCTTCAGTCCAATACACTGTACTTGCTGGGAACAGACGCGAGTGCTTTTTGCACTGTGTATGTCAATGGGAGCTCAATAGTTACTTTCCTTACCAGAAAACAACTCTTGCTCGTAGGAACAGAAACTGCATGGAATTCAACTCCATTTAGGACTGGGAAGCAAACGCTAGCTTGCCTTACAAGAAACACACTCTGCTTTTGAGAAAAGAGCACTCTTCTACTCTACTGTGTTTCATATGGGGTCCAAACAGTGAGCTTGCTCAGAACAAAAGAACTGTGCTTCTTAAACACGCGGGCCATATCTAGTTCAACTCTGCTTAGGAAACTGACAAGAACAGTAGAACCTCTTCTGTCCAATACACTGTACATGCTGGGAACAGATGAGTATGCTATTTGCCCTTAGTATGACAATGGGAGCACAATCGTGACTCTTCTTACCAGAAAACAACTCTTGCTGGTAGGACCAGAATCTGCATGTGATTCATCTCCATTTAGGAGTGGGAAACAAACACTAACTCGATTTACAAGAAACACACTCTGATTTAGAGAAAAAAGCACTCTTCTACTCTGTTGTGTTTCCTAAGAGGTCCGAATAGTGAACATGCTCAGAACAAAAGAACTGTGCTTCCTACACACACGGCCATATCTAGTTCAATTCTGCTTAGGAACCTGACAAGAACAGTAGATCCCCTTCAGTCCAATACACTGTACTGCTGGGAACAGACAACAGTGCTATTTGTCCTGTGTATGGCAATGGCAACACAATAGTGACTCTTCTTACCATAAAACAACTCTTGCTCGTAGGACCAGAAACTGCATGTGATTCAACTCCATTTAGGACTGGGAAACAAACGCTAGCTCGCCTTACAAGAAACACACTCTGCTATAGAGAAAAGAGCACTCTTCTACTCTACTGTGTTTACTATAGGGCCAGAACAGTGAGCTTGCTCAGAACAAAAGAACTGTGCTTCCTACACTCGGGCCATATCTAGTTCAACTCTGCTTAGGAAACTGACAAGAACAGTAGCTCCTCTTCAGTCCGATACACTGTACTTCCTGGGAACAGACGGGACTGCTATTTGCACTGTGTATGGCTATTGGAGCACAATAGTGACTCGTCTTACCAGAAAACAACTCTTGCTCGTAGGACAAAAAACTGCATGTGATTCAACTCCATTTAGGACTGGGAAACAAACTCTAGCTCGCCTTCCAAGAAACACACTCTGCTTTTGAGAAAAGAGCACTCTTCTACTCTACTGTGTTTCCTATGGGTTCCGAACAGTGAGCTTGCTCAGAAGAAATAAACTGTGCTTCCTACACACACGGCCATATCTATTTCAAGTCTGCTTAGGAACCTGACAAGAACAGTAGATCCTCTTCCATCCAATACACTGTACTTGCTGGGAAAACACGCCAGTGTTATTTGTCCTGTGTATGGCAAAGGCAGCGCAATAGTGACTCTTCTTACCAGAAAACAACTCTTGCTTGTAAGAACAGAAACTGCATGTGATTCAAATCCATTTAGGACTGGGAAACAAACGCTAGCTCGCCCTACAAGAAACACACTCTGCTTTGAGAAAAGAGCACTATTCTACTCTACTGTGTTTCCTATGGGGTCCAAACAGTGAGCTTCCTCAGAAAAAAAGAACTGTGCTTCCTACACACTGGCCATATCTAGTTCAACTCTGCTTAGGATACTGACGAGAACAGTAGCTCCTCTTCAGTCTGATACACTGTACTTGCTGGGAACAGACGCGAGTGCTATTTGCACTGTATATGGCAATGGGAGCACAATAGTGACTTCCTTACCAGAAACCAACTCTTGCTCGTAGGAACAGAAACTGCATGTGATTCAACTCCATTTAGGACTGGGAAACAAACGCTAGCTCGCCTTACAAGAAACACACTCTGCTTTTGAGAAAAGAGCACTCTTCTACTCTACTGTGTTTCCTATGGGGCCAGAACAGTGAGCTTGCTGAGAACAAAAGAACTGTGCTTCCTACACACATGAACCATATCTAGTTCAACTCTGCTTAGGAAACTGACAAGAAAAGTAGCTCCTATTCATTCCAATACACTGTACTTGCTGGGAACAGACGCGAGTGCTATTTGCACTGTGTATGGCAATTGGAGCACAATAGTGACTCGTCTTACCAGAAAACAACTCTTGCTCGTAGGACAAAAAACTGCATGTGACTCAACTCCATTTAGGACTGGGAAACAAACACGAGCTCGCCTTACAAGAAACACACTCTGCTTTTAAGAAAAGTGCACTCTTCTACTCTACTGTGTTTCCTATAGGGCCAGAACAGTGAGCTTGCTCAGAACATAAGAACTGTGCTTCCTACACACACGGGCCATATCTAGTTCAACTCTGCTTAGGAAACTGACTAGAACAGTAGCTCCTCTTCAGTCTGATACACTGTACTTGCTGGGAACATACGCATGTGCTATTTGCACTGTGTATGGCAATGGGAGCGCAATAGTGACTTTACTTACCAGAAAACAACTCTTGCTCATAGGACCAGAAACTGCATGTGATTCCACACCATTTAGGACTGCGAAACAAACGCTAGCTCGCCTTACAAGAAACACACTCTGCTTTAGAGAAAAGAGCACTCTTCTACTCTACTGTGTTTCCTATGGGGTCCAAACAGTGAGCTTGCTCAGAACAAAAGAACTGTGATTCCTACACACACCGACCATATCTAGTTCAACTCTCCTTAGGAAACTGACAAGAACAGTAGCTCCTATTCAGTCCAATACACTGCACTTGCTGGGAACAGACGCGAGTGCTATTTGCACTGTGTGTGGCAATGGGAGCACAATAGTAACTTTCCTTACCAGAAAACAACTCTTGCTCATAGGACCGGAAACTGCCTGTGATTGACCTCCATTTAGGACTGGGAAACAAACGCTAGCTCGCCTTACAAGAAACACACTCTGCTTTTGAGAAAAGAGCACTATGCTACTCTACTGTGTTTCCTATGAGGTCCGAACAGTGAGCTTGCTCAGAACAAAAAAAACATGATTCCTAAACACACCGCCACACCTAGTTCAATTCTGCTTAGGAACCTGACAAGAAAAGTAGATACTCTTCAGTCCAATACACTGTACTGCTGGGAACAGACAACAGTGCTATTTGTCCTGTGTATGGCAATGGCAGCGCAATAGTGACTCTTCTTACCATAAAACAACTCTTGCTCGTAGTTCCAGAAACTGCATGTGATTCAACTCCAATTTGGACTGGGAAACAAACGCTAGCTCGCCTTACAAGAAACACACTCTGCTTTAGAGAAAAGAGCACTCTTCTACTCTACTGTGTTTCCTATGGGGTCCAAACAGTGAGCTTGCTCAGAACAAAAAAAGTGCTTCCTACACACACCGCCACACCTAGTTCAATTCTGATTAGGAACCTGACAAGAACAGTAGATCCTCTTCAGTCCAATACACTGTACTCCTGGGAACAGACAAGAGTGCTATTTGTCCTGTGTATGGCAATGGCAGCGCAATAGTGACTCTTCTTACCATAAAACAACTCTTGCTCGTAGGACCAGAAACTGCATGTGATTCAACTCCATTTAGGACTGGGAAACAAACGCTAGCTCTCCTTACAAGAAACACACTCTGCTTTAGAGAAAAGAGCACTCTTCTACTCTACTGTGTTTCCTATAGGGCCAGAACAGTGAGCTTGCTCAGAACAAAAGAACTGTGCTTCCTACACACACCGACCATATCTAGTTCAACTCTGGTTAGGAAACTGACAAGAACAGTAGCTCCACTTCAGTCCGATACACTGTATTTGCTGGGAACAGACGCGAGTGCTATTTGCACTGTGTATGGCAATGGGAGCTCAATAGTTACTTTCCTTATCAGAAAACAACTCTTGCTCGTAGGAACAGAAACTGCATGGGATTCAACTCCATTTAGGACTGGGAAACAAACGCTAGCTCGCCTTACAAGAAACACACTCTGCTTCTGACAAAAGAGCACAATTCTACTCTACTGTGTTTCCTATGGGTCTGAACAGTGAGCTTGCTCAGAACAAAAGAACTGTGCTTCCTACACACACCGACGATATCTAGTTCAACTCTGCTTAGGAAACTTACAAGAACAGTAGCTCCTCTTCAGTCCAATACACTGTACTTGCTGGGAACAGACGCGAGTGCTTTTTGCACTGTGTATGTCAATGGGAGCTCAATAGTTACTTTCCTTACCAGAAAACAACTCTTGCTCGTAGGAACAGAAACTGCATGGAATTCAACTCCATTTAGGACTGGGAAGCAAACGCTAGCTTGCCTTACAAGAAACACACTCTGCTTTTGAGAAAAGAGCACTCTTCTACTCTACTGTGTTTCATATGGGGTCCAAACAGTGAGCTTGCTCAGAACAAAAGAACTGTGCTTCTTAAACACGCGGGCCATATCTAGTTCAACTCTGCTTAGGAAACTGACAAGAACAGTAGAACCTCTTCTGTCCAATACACTGTACATGCTGGGAACAGATGAGTATGCTATTTGCCCTTAGTATGACAATGGGAGCACAATCGTGACTCTTCTTACCAGAAAACAACTCTTGCTGGTAGGACCAGAATCTGCATGTGATTCATCTCCATTTAGGAGTGGGAAACAAACACTAACTCGATTTACAAGAAACACACTCTGATTTAGAGAAAAAAGCACTCTTCTACTCTGTTGTGTTTCCTAAGAGGTCCGAATAGTGAACATGCTCAGAACAAAAGAACTGTGCTTCCTACACACACGGCCATATCTAGTTCAATTCTGCTTAGGAACCTGACAAGAACAGTAGATCCCCTTCAGTCCAATACACTGTACTGCTGGGAACAGACAACAGTGCTATTTGTCCTGTGTATGGCAATGGCAACACAATAGTGACTCTTCTTACCATAAAACAACTCTTGCTCGTAGGACCAGAAACTGCATGTGATTCAACTCCATTTAGGACTGGGAAACAAACGCTAGCTCGCCTTACAAGAAACACACTCTGCTTTAGAGAAAAGAGCACTCTTCTACTCTACTGTGTTTACTATAGGGCCAGAACAGTGAGCTTGCTCAGAACAAAAGAACTGTGCTTCCTACACTCGGGCCATATCTAGTTCAACTCTGCTTAGGAAACTGACAAGAACAGTAGCTCCTCTTCAGTCCGATACACTGTACTTCCTGGGAACAGACGGGACTGCTATTTGCACTGTGTATGGCTATTGGAGCACAATAGTGACTCGTCTTACCAGAAAACAACTCTTGCTCGTAGGACAAAAAACTGCATGTGATTCAACTCCATTTAGGACTGGGAAACAAACTCTAGCTCGCCTTCCAAGAAACACACTCTGCTTTTGAGAAAAGAGCACTCTTCTACTCTACTGTGTTTCCTATGGGTTCCGAACAGTGAGCTTGCTCAGAAGAAATAAACTGTGCTTCCTACACACACGGCCATATCTAGTTCAAGTCTGCTTAGGAACCTGACAAGAACAGTAGATCCTCTTCCATCCAATACACTGTACTTGCTGGGAAAACACGCCAGTGTTATTTGTCCTGTGTATGGCAAAGGCAGCGCAATAGTGACTCTTCTTACCAGAAAACAACTCTTGCTTGTAAGAACAGAAACTGCATGTGATTCAAATCCATTTAGGACTGGGAAACAAACGCTAGCTCGCCCTACAAGAAACACACTCTGCTTTGAGAAAAGAGCACTATTCTACTCTACTGTGTTTCCTATGGGGTCCAAACAGTGAGCTTGCTCAGAACAAAAGAACTGTGCTTCCTACACACGCGGGACATATCTCATTCAACTCTGCTTAGGAAACTGACAAGAACAGTAGCTCCTATTCAGTCCGATACACTGTACTTGCTGGGAAAAGACGTGAGTGCTATTTGCACTGTGTATGGCAATGAGAGCGCAATAGTGACTTTCCTTACCAGAAAACAACTCTTGTTCGTAGGACCAGAAACTGCATGGGATTCAACTCCATATAGGACTGGAAAACAAATGCTAGCTCCCCTTACAAGAAACACAATCTGCTTTTGAGAAAAGAGCACTCTTCTACTCTACTGTGATTCCTATAGGGCCAGACAGTGAGCTTGCTCAGAACAAAAGAACTGTGCTTCCTACACACACGGGCCATATCTAGTTCAACTCTGCTTAGGAAACTGACAAGAACAGTAGCTCCTATTCAGTCCAATACACTGTAATTGCTGGGAACAGACGCGAGTGCTATTTGCACTGTGTATGGCAATGGGAGCGCAATAGTGACTTTCCTTACGAGAAAACAACTCTTGCTCATAGGACCAGAAACTGCATGTGATTCAAGTCCATTTAGGACTGGGAAACAAATGCTAGCTCGCCTTACATGAAACACAATCTGCTTTTGAGAAATGAGCACTCTTCTACTCTACTGTGTTTCCAAAGGGGTCCAAAGAGTGAGCTTGCTCAGAACAAAAGAACTGTGCTTCCCACACAGGGACCATATCTAGTTCAACTCTGCTGAGGAAACTGACAAGAACAGTAGCTCCTAATCAGTCCAATACACTGTACTTGAAGGGAACAGACGCGAGTACTATTTGCACTGTGTATGGCATTTGGAGCACAATAGTGACTCTTCTTACCAGAAAACAACTCTGGCTCGTAGGACCAAAAACTGCATGTGTCTCAACTCCATTTAGGACTGGGAAACAAACGCTAGCTCGCCTTACAAGAAACACACTTTGCTTTAGAGAAAAGAGCACTCTTCTACTCTACTGTCTTTCCTATGGGGTCCAAACAGTGAGCTTGCTCAGAACATAAGAACTGTGCTTCCTACACACACGGGCCATATCTAGTTCAACTCTGCTTAGGAAACTGACAAGAACAGTAGCTCCTCTTCAGTCCAATACACTGTATTTGCTGGGAACAGACGCGAGTGCTATATGCACTGTGTATGGCAATGGGAGCACAATCGCGACTTTCCTTACCAGAAAACAACTCTTGCTCGTAGGACCAGAAACTGCATGTGATTCAACTCCATTTAGGACTGGGAAACAAACGCTAGCACGCCTTACAAGAAACACACTCTGATTTTGAGAAAAGAGCACTCTTCGACTCTACTGTGTTTCCTATGGGGTCCGAACAGTGAGCTTGCTCAGAACAAAAGAACTGTGCTTCCTACACACATGGCCATATCTAGTTCAATTCTGCTTAGAAAACTGACAAGAACAGTAGCTCCTATTCAGTCCAATACACTGTACATGCTGGGAACAGACGCGAGTGCTATTTGCACTGTATATGGCATTTGGAGCACAATAGTGACTCTTCTTACCAGAAAAAAACTCTTGCTTGTAGGACCAAAAACTGCATGTGATTCAACTCCATTTAGGACTAGGAAACAAATGCTAGCTCGCCTTACAAGAAACACACTCTGCTTTAGAGAAAAGAGCACTCATCTACTCTACTGTGTTTCCTATAGGACCAGAACAGTAGCTTGCTCAGAACATAAGAACTGTGCTTCCTACACACACGGGCCATATTTAGTTCAACTCTGCTTAGGAAACTGACAAGAACAGTAGCTTCTCTTCAGTCCAATACACTGTATTGCTGGGAACAGACGCGAGTGCTATATGCACTGTGTATGGCATTGGGAGCGCAATCGTGACTTTCCTTACCAGAAAACAACTCTTGCTCGTAGGACCACAAACTGCATGTGATTCAACTCCATTTAGGACTGGGAAACAAACGCAAGCTCGCCTTACAAGAAACACACTCTGCTTTTGAGAAAAGAGCACTCTTCTACTCTACTGTGTTTCCTATGGGGTCCGAACAATGAGCTTGCTCAGAACAAAAGAACTGTGCTTCCTACACACATGGCCATATCTAGTTCAATTCTGCTTAGGAACCTGACAATAACAGTAGATCCTCTTCAGTCCAATACACTGTACTTGCTGGGAACAGACGCCAGTGCTATTTGTCCTGTGTATGGCAATGGCAGCGCAATAGTGACTCTTCTTACCAGAAAACAACTTTTGCTCGTAGTACCAGAAACTGCATGGGATTCAACTCCATTTAGGACTGGGAAACAAACGCTAGCTCGCCTTACAAGAAACACACTCTGCTTTAGAGAAAAGAGCACTCTTCTACTCTACTGTGTTTCCTATGGGGTCCAAACAGTGAGCTTGCTCAGAACAAAAGAACTGTGCTTCCTACACACACGGATCATTTCTAGTACAACTCTGCTTAGGAAACTGACAAGAACAGTAGCTCCTATTCAGTCCAATACACTGTACTTGCTGGGAAAATACGCGAGTGCTATTTACCCTCTGTATGGCAATGGGAGCGCAATAGTGACTTTCCTTACCAGAAAACAACTCTTGTTCGTAGGACCAGAAACTGCATGTGATTCAACGCCATTTAGGACTAGGAAACAAACGCTAGCTCGCCTTACAAGAAACACACTCTGCTTTTGAGAAAAGAGCACTCTTCTACTCTACTGTGTTTCCTATAGGGCCAGAACAGGGAGCTTGCTCAGAACATAAGAACTGTGCTTCCTACACACACGGGACTTATCTAGTTCAACTCTGCTTAGGAAACTGACAAGAACAGTAGCTCCTCTTCAGTCCGATACACTGTAGTTTCTGGCAACAGACACATGTGCTATTTGCACTGTGTCTGGCAATGGGAGCACAATAGTGACTTTCCTACCAGAAAATATTTCTTGCTCGTAGGACCACAAACTGAATGTGATTCAACGCCATTTAGGACTGGGAAATAAACGATAGCTTGCCTTACAAAAAACACACTCTGCTTTTGAGAAAAGAGCACTCTTCTACTCTACTGTGTTTCCTATGGGGTCCGAACAGTGAGCTTGCTCAGAACAAAAGAACTGTGCTTCCTACACACATGGCCATATCTAGTTCAACTCTGCTTAGGAACCTGACAATAACAGTAGATCCTCTTCAGTCCAATACACTGTACTTGCTGGGAACAGACGCCAGTGCTATTTGTCCTGTGTATGGCAATGGCAGCGCAATAGTGACTCTTCTTACCAGAAAACAACTCTTGCTCGTAGTACCAGAAACTGCATGGGATTCAACTCCATTTAGGACTGGGAAACAAACGCTAGCTCGCCTTAAAAGAAACACACTCTGCTTTAGAGAAAAGAGCACTCTTCTACTCTACTGTGTTTCCTATGGGGTCCAAACAGTGAGCTTGCTCAGAACAAAAGAACTGTGCTTCCTACACACACGGATCATTTCTAGTACAACTCTGCTTAGGAAACTGACAAGAAAAGTAGCACCTATTCAGTCCAATACACTGTACTTGCTGGGAACAGACGGGAGTGCTGTTTGCACTGTGAATGGCAAAGGGAGCACAACGTGACTTTCCTTACCAGAAAACAACTCTTGTTCATAGGACCAGAAAATGCATGTGATTCAACTCCATTTAGGACTAGGAAACAAACGCTAGCTCGCCTTACAAGAAACACACTCTGCTTTTGAGAAAAGAGCACTCTTCTACTCTACCGTGTTTCCTATGGGGTCCCAACAGTGAGCTTGCACAGAACAAAAGACCTGTGATTCCTACACACACGGCCATATCTAGTTCAATTCTGCTTAGGAACCTGACAAAAACAGTAGATCCTCTTCAGTCCAATACACTGTATTGCTGGGAACAGACGCCAGTGCTATTTGTCCTATGTATGGCAATGGCAGCGCAATAGTGACTCTTCTTACCAGAAAACAACTCTTGCTCGTAGTACCAGAAACTGCATGGGATTCAACTCCATTTATGACTGGGAAACAAACGCTAGCTCGCCTTACAAGAAACACACTCTTCTTTAGAGAAAAGAGCACTCTTCTACTCTACTGTGTTTCCTATGGGGTCCAAACAGTGAGCTTGCTCAGAACAAAAGAACTGTGCTTCCTACACACACGGATCATTTCTAGTACAACTCTGCTTAGGTACTGACAAGAAAAGTAGCACCTATTCAGTCCAATACACTGTACTTGCTGGGAACAGACGGGAGTGCTATTTGTACTGTGAATGGCAAAGGGAGCACAATGTGACTTTCCTTACCAGAAAACAACTCTTGTTCGTAGGACCAGAAAATGCATTTGATTCAACTCCATTTAGGACTAGGAAACAAACGCTAGCTCGCCTTACAAGAAACACACTCTGCTTTTGAGAAAAGAGCACTCTTCTACTCTACTGTGTTTCCTATGGGGTCCCAACAGTGAGCTTGCACAGAACAAAAGACCTGTGATTCCTACACACACGGCCATATCTAGTTCAATTCTGCTTAGGAACCTGACAAAAACAGTAGATCCTCTTCAGTCCAATACACTGTATTGCTGGGAACAGACGCCAGTGCTATTTGTCCTGTGTATGGCAATGGCAGCGCAATAGTGACTATTCTTACCATAAAACAACTCTTGCTCGTAGGACCAGAAACTGTATGTGATTCCACTCCATTTATGACTGGGAAACAAACTCTAGGTCGCCTTACAAGAAAGACACTCTGCATTAGAGAAAAGAGCACTCTTCTAATCTACTGTGTTTCCTATGGTGTCCAAACAGTGAGCTTGCTCAGAACAAAAGAACTGTGCTTCCTACACACAAGGACCATATGTAGTTCAACTCTGCTTAGGAAACTGACAAGAACAGTAGCTCCTATTCAGTCCAATACACTGTACTTCTGGGAACAGACACATGTGCTATTTGCACTGTGTCTGGCAATGGGAGCGCAATAGTGACTTTCCTACCAGAAAATATTTCTTGCTCATAGGACCACAAACTGCATGTGATTCCACGCCATTTAGGACTGGTAAACAAACGCTAGCGTGCCTTACAAGAAACACACTCTGCTTTAGAGAAAAGAGCACTCTTCTACTCTACTGTGTTTCCTACGGGGTCCAAACTGTGATATTCCTCAGAACAAAAGAACTTTGCTTCCTACACACACGGACCATATGTAGTTCAACTCTGCTTAGGAAACTGACAAGAACAGTAGTTCCTATTCAGTCCAATACACTGTACTTGCTGGGAACAGACGCGAATGCTATTTGTCCTGTGTATAGCAATGGGAGCGCAATAGTGACTTTCCTTAACAGAAAACAACTCTTGCTCGTAGGACCACAAACTGCATGTGATTCAACTCCATTTAGGATTGGGAAACAAACGATAGCTCGCCTTACAAGAAACACACTCTGCTTTTGAGAAAAGAGCACTCTTCTACTCTACTGTGTTTCCTATGGACTCCAAACAGTGAGCTTGCTCAGAACAAAAGAACTGTGCTTCCTACACACATGGACCATATCTAGTTCAACTCTGCTTAAAAAACTGACAAGAACAGTAGCTCCTATTCAGTCCAATACACTGTGCTTGATGGGAACAGACGCGAGTGCTATTTGCACTGTGTATGGCATTTGGAGCGCAATAGTGACTCTTCTTACCAGAAAACAACTCTTGCTCGTAGGACCAAAAACTGCCTGTGACTCAACTCCATTTAGGACTGGGAAAAAAACGCGAGCTCGCCTTACAAGAAACACCCTCTGCTTTAGAGAAAATAGCACTCTTCTACTATACTGTGTTTCCTATAGGGCCAGAACAGTTAGCTTGCTCAGAACATAATAACTGTGCTTCCAACAAACACGGGCCATATCTAGTTCAACTCTGCTTAGGAAACTGACAAGAACAGTAGCTCGTCTTCAGTCCAATACACTGTACTTGCTGGGAACAGACACGTGTGCTATTTGCACTGTGTACGGCAATGAGCGCAATAGTGACTTTCCTTACCAAAAATAACTCTTGCTCGTAGGACCACAAACTGCATGTGATTCAACGCCATTTAGGACTGGGAAACAAACGCTAGCTCGCCTTACATGAAACACACTCTGCTTTTGAGAAAAGAGCACTCTTCTACTCTACTGTGTTTCCTATGGGGTCCAAAGAGTGAGCTTGCAAAGAACAAAAGAACTGTCCTTCCTACACACATGGACCATATCTAGTTCAACTCTGCTTAGGAAACTGACAAGAACAGTAGCTCCTATTCAGTCCAATACACTATACATGCTGGGAACAGACGCGAGTGCTATGAGCACTGTATATGGCATTTGGAGCACAATAGTGACTATTCTTACCAGAAAAAAAACTCTTGCTTGTAGGACCAAAAACTGCATGTGATTCAACTCCATTTAGGACTAGGAAACAAATGCTAGCTCGCCTTACAAGAAACACACTCTGCTTTAGAGAAAAGAGCACTCATCTACTCTACTGTGTTTCCTATAGGACCAGAACAGTAGCTTGCTCAGAACATAAGAACTGTGCTTCCTACACACACGGGCCATATTTAGTTCAACTCTGCTTAGGAAACTGACAAGAACAGTAGCTTCTCTTCAGTCCAATACACTGTATTGCTGGGAACAGACGCGAGTGCTATATGCACTGTGTATGGCATTGGGAGCGCAATCGTGACTTTCCTTACCAGAAAACAACTCTTGCTCGTAGGACCAGAAACTGCATGTGATTCAACTCCATTTAGGACTAGGAAACAAACGCTAGCTCGCCTTACAAGAAACACACTCTGCTTTTGAGAAAAGAGCACTCTTCTACTCTACTGTGTTTCCTATGGGGTCAGAACAGTGAGCTTGCTCAGAACAAAAGAACTGTGCTTCCTACACACATGGCCATATCTAGTTCAATTCTGCTTAGGAACCTGACAAGAACAGTAGATCCTCTTCAGTCCAATACACTGTACTTGCTGGGAACAGACGCCAGTACTATTTGTCCTGTGTATGGCAATGGCAGCGCAATAGTGACTATTCTTACCGTAAAACAACTCTTGCACGTAGGACCAGAAACTGCATGTGATTCCACTCCATTTAGGACTGGGAAACAAATGCTAGCTCGTCTTACAAGAAACACACTTTGCTTTAGAGAAAAGAGCACTCTTCTACTCTACTGTGTTTCCTATGGGGTTCAAACAGTGAGCTTGCTCAGAACATAAGAACTGTGCTTCCTACACACACGGGCCATATCTAGTTCAACTCTGCTTAGGAAACTGACAAGAACAGTAGCTCCTCTTCAGTCCAATACACTGTATTTGCTGGGAACAGACGCGAGTGCTATATGCACTGTGTATGGCAATGGGACCACAATCGCGACTTTCCTTACCAGAAAACAACTCTTGCTCGTAGGACCAGAAACTGCATGTGATTCAACTCCATTTATGACTGGGAAACAAACGCTAGCCCGCCTTACAAGAAACACACTCTGCTTTTGAGAATAGAGCACTCTTCTACTCTACTGTGTTTCCTATGGGGTCCGAACAGTGAGTTTGCTCAGAACAAAAGAACTGTGCTTCCTACACACACGGACCATATGTAGATCAACTCTGCTTAGGAAACTGACAAGAACAGTAGCACCTATTCAGTCCAATACATTGTACTTGCTGGGAACAGACGCGAGTGCTCTTTGCACTGTGTATGGCAATCAGAGCGCAATGGGACTTTCATTGTCAGAAAAAAACTCTTACTTGTAGGATAAAAAACTGCATGTGATTCAACTCCATTTAGGACTAGGAAACAAACGCCAGCTCGCCTTACAAGAAACACACTCTGCTTTAGAGAAAAGAGCACTCATTTACTCTACTGTGTTTCCTATAGGGCCAGAACAGTGAGCTTGCTCAGAACATAATAACTGTGCTTCCTAAACACACGGGCCATATCTAGTTCAACTCTGCTTAGGAAACTGACAAGAACAGTAGCTCCTCTTCAGTCCGATACACTGTACTTGCTGGGAACAGACGCGAGTGCTATATGCACTGTGTATGGCAATGGGAGCACAATCGCGACTTTCCTTACCATAAAACAACTCTTGCTCATAGGACCAGAAACTGCATGTGATTCAACTCCATTTAGGACTGGGAAACAAACGCTAGCACGCCTTACAAGAAACACACTCTGCTTTTGAGAAAAGAGCACTCTTCGACTCTACTGTGTTTCCTATGGGGTCCGAACAGTGAGCTTGCTCAGAACAAAAGAACTGTGCTTCCTACACACATGGCCATATCTAGTTCAATTCTGCTTAGGAACCTGACAAGAACAGTAGATCCTCTTCAGTCCAATACTCTGTACTTGCTGCGAACAGACGCCAGGGCTATTTGTCCTGTGTATGGCAATGGCAGCACAATAGTGACTCTTCATACCAGAAAACAACTCTTGCTCGTAGTACCAGAAAATGCATGGGATTCAACTCCATTTAGGACTGCGAAACAAACGCTAGCTCGCCTTACAAGAAACACTCTCTGCTTTAGAGAAAAGAGCACTCTTCTACTCTACTGTGTTTCCTATGGGGTCCAAACAGTGAGCTTGCTCAGAACAAAAGAACTGTGCTTCCTACACACACGGATCATTTCTAGTACAACTCTGCTTAGGAAACTGACAAGAAAAGTAGCACCTATTCAGTCCAATACACTATACTTGCTGGGAACAAATGGGAGTGCTATTTGCACTGTGATTGGCAAAGGGAGCACAACGTGACTTTCCTTACCAGAAAACAACTCTTGTTCGTTGGACCAGAAAATGCATGTGATTCAAATCCATTTAGGACTAGGAAACAAACGCTAGCTCGCCTTACAAGAAACACACTCTGCTTTTGAGAAAAGAGCACTCTTCTACTCTACTGTGTTTCCTATGGGGTCCCAACAGTGAGCTTGCACAGAACAAAAGACCTGTGATTCCTACACACACGGCCATATCTAGTTCAATTCTGCTTAGGAACCTGACAAGAAGAGTAGATCCTCTTCAGTCCAATACACTGTATTGCTGGGAACAGACGCCAGTGCTATTTGTCCTGTGTATGGCAATGGCAGCGCAATAGTGACTATTCTTACCGTAAAACAACTCTTGCACGTAGGACCAGAAACTGCATGTGATTCCACTCCATTTAGGACTGGGAAACAAACGCTAGCTCGCCTTACAAGAAACACACTTTGCTTTAGAGAAAAGAGCACTCTTCTACTCTACTGTGTTTCCTATGGGGTCCAAACAGTGAGCTTGCTCAGAACAAATGAACTGTGCTTCCTACACACACGGACCATATGTAGTTCAACTCTGCTTAGGAAACTGACAAGAACAGTAGCTCCTATTCAGTCCAATACACTGTACTTGTTATGAAAAGACGTGAGTGCTATTTGCCCTGTGTATGGCAATGGGAGCGCAATAGTGACTTTCCTTACCAGAAAACAACGCTTGAGCGTAGTACCAGAAACTGCATGTGATTCAACGCCATTTAGGACTAGGAAAGAAATGCTAGCTCGCCTTACAAGAAACACACTCTGCTTTTGAGAAAAGAGCACTCGTCTACTCTACTGTGTTTCCTATAGGGCCAGAACAGTGAGCTTGCTCAAAACATAAGAACTGTGTTTCCTACACACACGGGCCATATCTAGTTCAACTCTGCTAAGGGAAACTGACAGGAAGAGTAGCTCCTCTTCCTTCTGATACACTGTACTTGCTGGGAATAGACGCGAGTGCTATTTGCACTGTGTATGGCATTTGGAGCACAATAGTGACTCTTCTTACCAGAAAACATCTCTTGCTCATAGAACTAAAAACTGCATGTGACTCAACTCCTTTTAGGACTGGGAAACAAACGCTAGCTCGCCTTACATGAAACAAACTCTGCTTTTGAGAAAAGAGCACTCTTCTACTCTACTGTGTTTCCTATGGGGTCCAAACAGTGAGCTTGCTCAGAACAAAAGAACTGTGCTTCCTACACACATGGCCATATCTAGATCAATTCTGCTTAGGAAACTGACAAGAACAGTAGCTCCTATTCAGTCCAATACACTGTACATGCTGGGAACAGACGCGAGTGCTATTTGCACTGCATATGGCATTTGGAGCACAATAGTGACTCTTCTTACCAGAAAAAAACTCTTGCTTGTAGGACCAAAAACTGCATGTGATTCAACTCCATTTAGGACTAGGAAACAAATTCTAGCTCGCCTTACAAGAAACACACTCTGCTTTAGAGAAAAGAGCACTCATCTACTCTACTGTTTTTCCTATAGGACCAGAACAGTAGCTTGCTCAGAACATAAGAACTGTGCTTCCTACACACACGGGCCATATTTAGTTCAACTCTGCTTAGGAAACTGACAAGAACAGTAGCTTCTCTTCAGTCCAATACACTGTACTGCTGGGAACAGACGCGAGTGCTATATGCACTGTGTATGGCAATGGGAGCACAATCGCGACTTTCCTTACCAGAAAACAACTCTTGCTCGTAGGACCGGAAACTGCATGTGATTCAACTCCTTTTAGGACTGGGAAACAAACGCTAGCTCGCCTTACAAGAAACACACTCTGCTTTTGAGAAAAGAGCACTCTTCTACTCTACTGTGTTTCCTATGGACTCCAAACAGTGAGCTTGCTCAGAACAAAAGAACTGTGCTTCCTACACAAATGGACCATATCTAGTTCAACTCTGCTTAGGAAACTGACAAGAACAGTAGCTCCTATTCAGTCCAATACACTGTGCTTGATGGGAACAGACGCGAGTGCTATTTGCACTGTGTATGGCATTTGGAGCGCAATAGTGATTCTTCTTACCAGAAAACAACTCTTGCTCGTAGGACCAAAAACTGCCTGTGACTCAACTCCATTTAGGACTGGGAAAAAAACGCGAGCTGGCCTTACAAGAAACACACTCTGCTTTAGAGAAAATAGCACTCTTCTACTATACTGTGTTTCCTATAGGGCCAGAACAGTTAGCTTGCTCAGAACATAATAACTGTGCTTCCAACAAACACGGGCCATATCTAGTTCAACTCTGCTTAGGAAACTGACAAGAACAGTAGCTCGTCTTCAGTCCAATACACTGTACTTGCTGGGAACAGACACGTGTGCTATTTGCACTGTGTAGGGCAATGAGCGCAATAGTGACTTTCCTTACCAAAAATAACTCTTGCTCGTAGGACCACAAACTGCATGTGATTCAACGCCATTTAGGACTGGGAAACAAACGCTAGCTCGCCTTACATGAAACACACTCTGCTTTTGAGAAAAGAGCACTCTTCTACTCTACTGTGTTTCCTATGGGGTCCAAAGAGTGAGCTTGCAAAGAACAAAAGAACTGTCCTTCCTACACACATGGACCATATCTAGTTCAACTCTGCTTAGGAAACTGACAAGAACAGTAGCTCCTATTCAGTCCAATACACTATACATGCTGGGAACAGACGCGAGTGCTATATGCACTGTGTATGGCATTGGGAGCGCAATCGTGACTTTCCTTACCAGAAAACAACTCTTGCTCGTAGGACCAGAAACTGCATGTGATTCAACTCCATTTAGGACTAGGAAACAAACGCTAGCTCGCCTTACAAGAAACACACTCTGCTTTTGAGAAAAGAGCACTCTTCTACTCTACTGTGTTTCCTATGGGGTCAGAACAGTGAGCTTGCTCAGAACAAAAGAACTGTGCTTCCTACACACATGGCCATATCTAGTTCAATTCTGCTTAGGAACCTGACAAGAACAGTAGATCCTCTTCAGTCCAATACACTGTACTTGCTGGGAACAGACGCCAGTACTATTTGTCCTGTGTATGGCAATGGCAGCGCAATAGTGACTATTCTTACCGTAAAACAACTCTTGCACGTAGGACCAGAAACTGCATGTGATTCCACTCCATTTAGGACTGGGAAACAAATGCTAGCTCGTCTTACAAGAAACACACTTTGCTTTAGAGAAAAGAGCACTCTTCTACTCTACTGTGTTTCCTATGGGGTTCAAACAGTGAGCTTGCTCAGAACATAAGAACTGTGCTTCCTACACACACGGGCCATATCTAGTTCAACTCTGCTTAGGAAACTGACAAGAACAGTAGCTCCTCTTCAGTCCAATACACTGTATTTGCTGGGAACAGACGCGAGTGCTATATGCACTGTGTATGGCAATGGGACCACAATCGCGACTTTCCTTACCAGAAAACAACTCTTGCTCGTAGGACCAGAAACTGCATGTGATTCAACTCCATTTATGACTGGGAAACAAACGCTAGCCCGCCTTACAAGAAACACACTCTGCTTTTGAGAAAAGAGCACTCTTCTACTCTACTGTGTTTCCTATGGGGTCCGAACAGTGAGTTTGCTCAGAACAAAAGAACTGTGCTTCCTACACACACGGACCATATGTAGATCAACTCTGCTTAGGAAACTGACAAGAACAGTAGCACCTATTCAGTCCAATACACTGTACTTGCTGGGAACAGACGCGAGTGCTCTTTGCACTGTGTATGGCAATCGGAGCGCAATGGGACTTTCATTGTCAGAAAAAAACTCTTACTTGTAGGATAAAAAACTGCATGTGATTCAACTCCATTTAGGACTAGGAAACAAACGCCAGCTCGCCTTACAAGAAACACACTCTGCTTTAGAGAAAAGAGCACTCATTTACTCTACTGTGTTTCCTATAGGGCCAGAACAGTGAGCTTGCTCAGAACATAATAACTGTGCTTCCTAAACACACGGGCCATATCTAGTTCAACTCTGCTTAGGAAACTGACAAGAACAGTAGCTCCTCTTCAGTCCGATACACTGTACTTGCTGGGAACAGACGCGAGTGCTATATGCACTGTGTATGGCAATGGGAGCACAATCGCGACTTTCCTTACCATAAAACAACTCTTGCTCATAGGACCAGAAACTGCATGTGATTCAACTCCATTTAGGACTGGGAAACAAACGCTAGCACGCCTTACAAGAAACACACTCTGCTTTTGAGAAAAGAGCACTCTTCGACTCTACTGTGTTTCCTATGGGGTCCGAACAGTGAGCTTGCTCAGAACAAAAGAACTGTGCTTCCTACACACATGGCCATATCTAGTTCAATTCTGCTTAGGAACCTGACAAGAACAGTAGATCCTCTTCAGTCCAATACTCTGTACTTGCTTCGAACAGACGCCAGGGCTATTTGTCCTGTGTATGGCAATGGCAGCACAATAGTGACTCTTCATACCAGAAAACAACTCTTGCTCGTAGTACCAGAAAATGCATGGGATTCAACTCCATTTAGGACTGCGAAACAAACGCTAGCTCGCCTTACAAGAAACACTCTCTGCTTTAGAGAAAAGAGCACTCTTCTACTCTACTGTGTTTCCTATGGGGTCCAAACAGTGAGCTTGCTCAGAACAAAAGAACTGTGCTTCCTACACACACGGATCATTTCTAGTACAACTCTGCTTAGGAAACTGACAAGAAAAGTAGCACCTATTCAGTCCAATACACTGTACTTGCTGGGAACAAACGGGAGTGCTATTTGCACTGTGAATGGCAAAGGGAGCACAACGTGACTTTCCTTACCAGAAAACAACTCTTGTTCCTTGGACCAGAAAATGCATGTGATTCAAATCCATTTAGGACTAGGAAACAAACGCTAGCTCGCCTTACAAGAAACACACTCTGCTTTTGAGAAAATAGCACTCTTCTACTCTACTGTGTTTCCTATGGGGTCCCAACAGTGAGCTTGCACAGAACAAAAGACCTGTGATTCCTACACACACGGCCATATCTAGTTCAATTCTGCTTAGGAACCTGACAAGAAGAGTAGATCCTTTTCAGTCCAATACACTGTATTGCTGGGAACAGACGCCAGTGCTATTTGTCCTGTGTATGGCAATGGCAGCGCAATAGTGACTATTCTTACCGTAAAACAACTCTTGCACGTAGGAACAGAAACTGCATGTGATTCCACTCCATTTAGGACTGGGAAACAAACGCTAGCTCGCCTTACAAGAAACACACTTTGCTTTAGAGAAAAGAGCACTCTTCTACTCTACTGTGTTTCCTATGGGGTCCAAACAGTGAGCTTGCTCAGAACAAATGAACTGTGCTTCCTACACACACGGACCATATGTAGTTCAACTCTGCTTAGGAAACTGACAAGAACAGTAGCTCCTATTCAGTCCAATACACTGTACTTGTTATGAAAAGACGTGAGTGCTATTTGCCCTGTGTATGGCAATGGGAGCGCAATAGTGACTTTCCTTACCAGAAAACAACGCTTGAGCGTAGTACCAGAAACTGCATGTGATTCAACGCCATTTAGGACTAGGAAAGAAATGCTAGCTCGCCTTACAAGAAACACACTCTGCTTTTGAGAAAAGAGCACTCGTCTACTCTACTGTGTTTCCTATAGGGCCAGAACAGTGAGCTTGCTCAAAACATAAGAACTGTGTTTCCTACACACACGGGCCATATCTAGTTCAACTCTGCTAAGGGAAACTGACAGGAAGAGTAGCTCCTCTTCCTTCTGATACACTGTACTTGCTGGGAATAGACGCGAGTGCTATTTGCACTGTGTATGGCATTTGGAGCACAATAGTGACTCTTCTTACCAGAAAACATCTCTTGCTCATAGAACTAAAAACTGCATGTGACTCAACTCCTTTTAGGACTGGGAAACAAACGCTAGCTCGCCTTACATGAAACAAACTCTGCTTTTGAGAAAAGAGCACTCTTCTACTCTACTGTGTTTCCTATGGGGTCCAAACAGTGAGCTTGCTCAGAACAAAAGAACTGTGCTTCCTACACACATGGCCATATCTAGATCAATTCTGCTTAGGAAACTGACAAGAACAGTAGCTCCTATTCAGTCCAATACACTGTACATGCTGGGAACAGACGCGAGTGCTATTTGCACTGCATATGGCATTTGGAGCACAATAGTGACTCTTCTTACCAGAAAAAAACTCTTGCTTGTAGGACCAAAAACTGCATGTGATTCAACTCCATTTAGGACTAGGAAACAAATTCTAGCTCGCCTTACAAGAAACACACTCTGCTTTAGAGAAAAGAGCACTCATCTACTCTACTGTTTTTCCTATAGGACCAGAACAGTAGCTTGCTCAGAACATAAGAACTGTGCTTCCTACACACACGGGCCATATTTAGTTCAACTCTGCTTAGGAAACTGACAAGAACAGTAGCTTCTCTTCAGTCCAATACACTGTACTGCTGGGAACAGACGCGAGTGCTATATGCACTGTGTATGGCAATGGGAGCACAATCGCGACTTTCCTTACCAGAAAACAACTCTTGCTCGTAGGACCAGAAACTGCATGTGATTCAACTCCTTTTAGGACTGGGAAACAAACGCTAGCTCGCCTTACAAGAAACACACTCTGCTTTTGAGAAAAGAGCACTCTTCTACTCTACTGTGTTTCCTATGGACTCCAAACAGTGAGCTTGCTCAGAACAAAAGAACTGTGCTTCCTACACAAATGGACCATATCTAGTTCAACTCTGCTTAGGAAACTGACAAGAACAGTAGCTCCTATTCAGTCCAATACACTGTGCTTGATGGGAACAGACGCGAGTGCTATTTGCACTGTGTATGGCATTTGGAGCGCAATAGTGATTCTTCTTACCAGAAAACAACTCTTGCTCGTAGGACCAAAAACTGCCTGTGACTCAACTCCATTTAGGACTGGGAAAAAAACGCGAGCTCGACTTACAAGAAACACACTCTGCTTTAGAGAAAATAGCACTCTTCTACTATACTGTGTTTCCTATAGGGCCAGAACAGTGAGCTTGCTCAGAACATAATAACTGTGCTTCCAACAAACACGGGCCATATCTGGTTCAACTCTGCTTAGGAAACTGACAAGAACAGTAGCTCGTCTTCAGTCCAATACACTGTACTTGCTGGGAACAGACACGAGTGCTATTTGCACTGTGTAGGGCAATGAGCGCAATAGTGACTTTCCTTACCAAAAACAACTCTTGCTCGTACGACCACAAACTGCATGTGATTCAATGCCATTTAGGACTGGGAAACAAACGCTAGCTCGCCTTACATGAAACACACTCTGCTTTTGAGAAAAGAGCACTCTTCTACTCTACTGTGTTTCCTACGGGGTCCAAACAGTGAGCTTGCTCAGAACAAAAGAACTGTGCTTCCTACACACACGGACCATATGTAGTTCAACTCTGCTTAGGAAACTGACAAGAACAGTAGTTCCTATTCAGTCCAATACAGTGTACTTGCTGGGAATAGACGTGAATGCTATTTGTCCTGTGTATGGCAATGGGAGCGCAATAGTGACTTTCCTTACCAGAAAACAACTCCATCTCGTAGGACCACAAACTGCATGTGATTCAACTCCATTTAGGACTCGGAAACAAACGCTAGCTCGCCTTACAATCAACACACTCTGCTTTTGAGAAAAGAGCACTCTTCTATTCTACTGTGTTTCCTATGGGGTCCAAACAGTGAGCTTGCTCAGAACAAAAGACCTGTGATTCCTACACACACGGCCATATCTATTTCAATTCTGCTTAGGAACCTGACAAGAAGAGTAGATCCTCTTCCGTCCAATACACTGTATTGCTGGGAACAGACGCCAGTGCTATTTGTCCTGTGTATGGCAATGGCGGCGCAATAGTGACTATTCTTACCATAAAACAACTCTTGCACGTAGGAACAGAAACTGCATGTGATTCCACTCCATTTAGGACTGGGAAACAAACGCTAGCTCGCCTTACAAGAAACACACTTTGCTTTAGAGAAAAGAGCACTCTTCTACTCTACTGTGTTTCCTATGGGGTCCAAACAGTGAGCTTGCTCAGAACAAATGAACTGTGCTTCCTACACACACGGACCATATGTAGTTCAACTCTGCTTAGGAAACTGACAAGAACAGTAGCTCCTATTCAGTCCAATACACTGTACTTGTTATGAAAAGACGTGAGTGCTATTTGCCCTGTGTATGGCAATGGGAGCGCAATAGTGACTTTCCTTACCAGAAAACAACGCTTGAGCGTAGTACCAGAAACTGCATGTGATTCAACGCCATTTAGGACTAGGAAAGAAATGCTAGCTCGCCTTACAAGAAACACACTCTGCTTTTGAGAAAAGAGCACTCGTCTACTCTACTGTGTTTCCTATAGGGCCAGAACAGTGAGCTTGCTCAAAACATAAGAACTGTGTTTCCTACACACACGGGCCATATCTAGTTCAACTCTGCTAAGGGAAACTGACAGGAAGAGTAGCTCCTCTTCCTTCTGATACACTGTACTTGCTGGGAATAGACGCGAGTGCTATTTGCACTGTGTATGGCATTTGGAGCACAATAGTGACTCTTCTTACCAGAAAACATCTCTTGCTCATAGAACTAAAAACTGCATGTGACTCAACTCCTTTTAGGACTGGGAAACAAACGCTAGCTCGCCTTACATGAAACAAACTCTGCTTTTGAGAAAAGAGCACTCTTCTACTCTACTGTGTTTCCTATGGGGTCCAAACAGTGAGCTTGCTCAGAACAAAAGAACTGTGCTTCCTACACACATGGCCATATCTAGATCAATTCTGCTTAGGAAACTGACAAGAACAGTAGCTCCTATTCAGTCCAATACACTGTACATGCTGGGAACAGACGCGAGTGCTATTTGCACTGCATATGGCATTTGGAGCACAATAGTGACTCTTCTTACCAGAAAAAAACTCTTGCTTGTAGGACCAAAAACTGCATGTGATTCAACTCCATTTAGGACTAGGAAACAAATTCTAGCTCGCCTTACAAGAAACACACTCTGCTTTAGAGAAAAGAGCACTCATCTACTCTACTGTTTTTCCTATAGGACCAGAACAGTAGCTTGCTCAGAACATAAGAACTGTGCTTCCTACACACACGGGCCATATTTAGTTCAACTCTGCTTAGGAAACTGACAAGAACAGTAGCTTCTCTTCAGTCCAATACACTGTACTGCTGGGAACAGACGCGAGTGCTATATGCACTGTGTATGGCAATGGGAGCACAATCGCGACTTTCCTTACCAGAAAACAACTCTTGCTCGTAGGACCAGAAACTGCATGTGATTCAACTCCTTTTAGGACTGGGAAACAAACGCTAGCTCGCCTTACAAGAAACACACTCTGCTTTTGAGAAAAGAGCACTCTTCTACTCTACTGTGTTTCCTATGGACTCCAAACAGTGAGCTTGCTCAGAACAAAAGAACTGTGCTTCCTACACAAATGGACCATATCTAGTTCAACTCTGCTTAGGAAACTGACAAGAACAGTAGCTCCTATTCAGTCCAATACACTGTGCTTGATGGGAACAGACGCGAGTGCTATTTGCACTGTGTATGGCATTTGGAGCGCAATAGTGATTCTTCTTACCAGAAAACAACTCTTGCTCGTAGGACCAAAAACTGCCTGTGACTCAACTCCATTTAGGACTGGGAAAAAAACGCGAGCTCGACTTACAAGAAACACACTCTGCTTTAGAGAAAATAGCACTCTTCTACTATACTGTGTTTCCTATAGGGCCAGAACAGTGAGCTTGCTCAGAACATAATAACTGTGCTTCCAACAAACACGGGCCATATCTGGTTCAACTCTGCTTAGGAAACTGACAAGAACAGTAGCTCGTCTTCAGTCCAATACACTGTACTTGCTGGGAACAGACACGAGTGCTATTTGCACTGTGTAGGGCAATGAGCGCAATAGTGACTTTCCTTACCAAAAACAACTCTTGCTCGTACGACCACAAACTGCATGTGATTCAATGCCATTTAGGACTGGGAAACAAACGCTAGCTCGCCTTACATGAAACACACTCTGCTTTTGAGAAAAGAGCACTCTTCTACTCTACTGTGTTTCCTACGGGGTCCAAACAGTGAGCTTGCTCAGAACAAAAGAACTGTGCTTCCTACACACACGGACCATATGTAGTTCAACTCTGCTTAGGAAACTGACAAGAACAGTAGTTCCTATTCAGTCCAATACAGTGTACTTGCTGGGAATAGACGTGAATGCTATTTGTCCTGTGTCTGGCAATGGGAGCGCAATAGTGACTTTCCTACCTGAAAATATTTCTTGCTCATAGGACCACAAACTGCATGTGATTCCACGCCATTTAGGACTGGGAAACAAACGCTAGCGTGCCTTACAAGAAACACACTCTGCTTTAGAGAAAAGAGCACTCTTCTACTCTACTGTGTTTCCTACGGGGTCCAAACTGTGAGCTTCCTCAGAACAAAAGAACTGTGCTTCCTACACACATGGACCATATGTAGTTCAACTCTGCTTAGGAAACTGACAAGAACGGTAGTTCCTATTCAGTCCAATACACTGTACTTGCTGGGAACAGACGCGAATGCTATTTGTCCTGTGTATAGCAATGGGAGCGCAATAGTGACTTTCCTTAACAGAAAACAACTCTTGTTCGTAGGACCACAAACTGCATGTGATTCAACTCCATTTAGGATTGGGAAACAAACGATAGCTCGCCTTACAAGAAACACACTCTGCTTTTGAGAAAAGAGCACTCTTCTACTCTACTGTGTTTCCTATGGACTCCAAACAGTGAGCTTGCTCAGAACAAAAGAACTGTCCTTCCTACACACATGGACCATATCTAGTTCAACTCTGCTTAGGAAACTGACAAGAACAGTAGCTCCTATTCAGTCCAATACACTGTGCTTGATGGGAACAGACGCGAGTGCTATTTGCACTGTGTATGGCATTTGGAGCGCAATAGTGACTCTTCTTACCAAAAAACAACTCTTGCTCGTAGGACCAAAAACTGCCTGTGACTCAACTCCATTTAGGACTGGGAAAAAAATGCGAGCTCGCCTTACAAGAAACACCCTCTGCTTTAGAGAAAATAGCACTCTTCTACTATACTGTGTTTCCTATAGGGCCAGAACAGTGAGCTTGCTCAGAACATAAGAACTGTGCTTCCTACACACACGGGCCATATTTAGTTCAACTCTGCTTAGGAAACTGACAAGAACAGTAGCTTCTCTTCAGTCCAATACACTGTATTGCTGGGAACAGACGCGAGTGCTATATGCACTGTGTATGGCATTGGGAGCGCAATTGTGACTTTCCTTACCAGAAAACAACTCTTGCTCGTAGGACCAGAAACTGCATGTGATTCAACTCCATTTAGGACTGGGAAACAAACGCTAGCTCGCCTTACAAGAAACACACTCTGCTTTTGAGAAAAGAGCACTCTTCTACTCTACTGTGTTTCCTATGGGGTCCGAACAGTGAGCTTGCTCAGAACAAAAGAACTGTGCTTCCTACACACATGGCCATATCTAGTTCAATTCTGCTTAGGAACCTGACAAGAACCGTAGATCCTCTTCAGTCCAATACAGTGTACTTGCTAAGAACAGACGCCAGTACTATTTGTCCTGTGTATGGCATTTGGAGCACAATAGTGACTCTTCTTACCAGAAAACATCTCTTGCTCATAGGACTTAAAACTGCATGTGACTCAACTCCATTTAGGACTGGGAAATAAACGTGAGCTCGCCTTACAAAAAACACACTCTGCTTTAGAGAAAAGAGCACTCTTCTACTGTACTGTGTTTCCAATAATGCCAGAACAGTGAGCTTGCTCAGAACATAATAACTGTGCTTCTTAAACAGACAGGCAATATCTAGTTCAACTCTGCTTAGGAAACTGAAAAGAACAGTAGCTCCTCTTCAGTCCAATACACTGTACTTGCTGGGAAAAGACGCGAGTGCTATTTGCACTGTGTATGGCAAAGGGAGCGCAATAGTGACTTTCCTTACCAGAAAACAACTCTTGCTCATAGGACCAGAAACTGCATGTGATTCAACTCCTTTTAGGACTGGGAAACAAACACTAGCTCGCCTTACAAGAAACACACTCTGCTTTTGAGAAAAGAGCACTCTTCTTCTCTACTGTGTTTCCTATGGGGTCCGAACAGTGAGCTTGCTTAGAACAAAAAAACTGTGCTTCCTACACACATGGCCATATCTAGTTCAATTCTGCTTAGGAACCTGACAATAACAGTAGATCCTCTTCAGTCCAATACGCTGTACTTGCTGGGAACAGACGCCAGTGCTATTTGTCCTGTGTATGGCAATGGCAGCGCAATAGTGACTCTTCTTACCAGAAAACAACTCTTGCTCATAGTACCAGAAACTGCATTGGATTCAACTCCATTTAGGACTGAGAAACAAACGCTATCTCGCCTTACAAGAAACACACTCTGCTTTAGAGAAAAGAGCACTCTTCTACTCTACTGTGTTTCCTATGGGGTCCAAACAGTGAGCTTGCTCAGAACAAAAGAACTGTGCTTCCTACACACACGGATCATTTCTAGTACAACTCTGCTTAGGAAACTGACAAGAAAAGTAGCACCTATTCAGTCCAATACACTGTACTTGCTGGGAACAGACGGGAGTGCTATTTGCACTGTGAATGTCAAAGGGAGCACAACGTGACATTCCTTACCAGAAAACAACTCTTGTTCGTAGGACCAGAAAATGCATGTGATTCAACTCCATTTAGGACTAGGAAACAAACGCTAGCTCGCCTTACAAGAAACACACTCTGCTTTTGAGAAAAGAGCACTCTTCTACTCTACTGTGTTTCCTATGGGGTCCCAACAGTGAGCTTGCACAGAACAAAAGACCTGTGATTCCTACACACACGGCCATATCTAGTTCAATTCTGCTTAGGAACCTGACAAGAACAGTAGATCCTCTTCAGTCCAATACACTGTACTTGTTATGAAAAGACGTGAGTGCTATATGCCCTTTGTATGGCAATGGGAGCGCAATAGTGACTTTCCTTACCAGAAAACAACGCTTGTTCGTAGTACCAGAAACTACATTTGATTCAACGCCTTTTAGGACTAGGAAAGAAATGCTAGCTCGCCTTACAAGAAACACACTCTGCTTTCGAGAAAAGAGCACTCGTCTACTCTACTGTGTTTCCTATAGGGCCAGAACAGTGAGCTTGCTCAAAACATAAGAACTGTGTTTCCTACACACACGGGCCATATCTAGTTCAACTCTGCTAAGGGAAACTGACAAGAAGAGTAGCTCCTCTTCCTTCCGATACACTGTACTTGCTGGGAACATACGCGAGTGCTATTTGCACTGTGTATAGCATTTGGAGCACAATAGTGACTCTTCTTACCAGAAAACATCTCTTGCTCATAGGACTAAAAACTGCATGTGACTCAACTCCATTTAGGACTGGGAAATAAACGTGAGCTCGCCTTACAAGAAACACACTCTGCTTTAGAGAAAAGAGCACTCTTCTACTGTACTGTGTTTCCAATAGGGCCAGAACAGTGAGCTTGCTCAGAACATAATAACTGTGCTTCCTAAACAGACAGGCCATATCTAGTTCAACTCTGCTTAGAAAACTGACAAGAACAGTAGCTCCTCTTCAGTCCGATACACTGTACTTGCTGGGAAAAGACGCGAGTGCTACTTGCACTGTGTATGGCAAAGGGAGCGCAATAGTGACTTTCCTTACCAGAAAACATCTCTTACTCGTAGGACCAGAAACTGCATGTGATTCAATTCCTTTTAGGACTGGGAAACAAACGCTAGCTCGCCTTACAAGAAACACACTCTGCTTTTGAGAAAAGAGCACTCTTCTTCTCTACTGTGTTTCCTATGGGGTCTGAACAGTGAGCTTGCTCAGAACAAAAAACTGTGCTTCCTACACACATGGCCATATCTAGTTCAACTCTGCTTAGGAACCTGACAATAACAGTAGATCCTCTTCAGTACAATACACTGTACTTGCTGCAAACAGACGCCAGTGCTATTTGTCCTGTGTATGGCAATGGCAGCACAATAGTGACTCTTCTTACCAGAAAACAACTCTTGCTCATAGTACCAGAAGCTGCATTGGATTCAACTCCATTTAGGACTGGGAAACAAACGCTATCTCGCCTTACAAGAAACACACTCTGCTTTAGAGAAAAGAGCACTCTTCTACTCTACTGTGTTTCCTATGGAGTACCAACAGTGAGCTTGCACAGAACAAAAGACCTGTGATTCCTACACACACGGCCATATCTAGTTCAATTCTGCTTAGGAACCTGACAAGAACAGTAGATCCTCTTCAGTCCAATACACTGTATTGCTGGGAACAGACGCCAGTGCTATTTGTCCTGTGTATGGCAATGGCAGCGCAATAGTGACTATTCTTACCATAAAACAACTCTTGCTCGTAGTACCAGAAAATGCATGGGATTCCACTCCATTTATGACTGGGAAACAAACTCTAGGTCGCCTTACAAGAAAGACACTCTGCTTTAGAGAAAAGAGCACTCTTCTACTCTACTGTGTTTCCTATGGTGTCCAAACAGTGAGCTTGCTCAGAACAAAAGAACTGTGCTTCCTACACACAAGGACCATATGTAGTTCAACTCTGCTTAGGAAACTGACAAGAACAGTAGCTCCTATTCAGTCCAATACACTGTACTTGCTGGGAAAATACGCGAGTGCTATTTGCCCTCTGTATGGCAATGGAGCGCAATAGTGACTTTCCTTACCAGAAAACAACTCTTGTTCGTAGGACCAGAAATTGCATGTGATTCAACGCCATTTAGGACTAGGAAACAAACGCTAGCTCGCCTTACAAGAAACACACTCTGCTTTTGAGAAAAGAGCACTCTTCTACTCTACTGTGTTTCCTATGGGTCCAAACAGTGAGCTTGCTCAGAACAAAAGAACTGTGCTTCCTACACACATGGCCATATCTAGTTCAATTCTGCTTAGGAACCTGACAAGAACAGTAGATCCTCATCATTCCAATACACTGTACTTGCTGCGAACAGACGCCAGGGCTATTTGTCCTGTGTATGGCAATGGCAGCACAATAGTGACTCTTCTTACCAGAAAACAACTCTTGCTCGTAGTACCAGAAAATGCATGGGATTCAACTCCATTTAAGACTGCGAAACAAACCCTAGCTCGCCTTACAAGAAACACACTCTGCTTTAGAGAAAAGAGCACTCTTCTACTCTACTGTGTTTCCTATGGGGTCCAAACAGCGAGCTTGCTCAGAACAAAAGAACTGTGCTTCCTACACACACGGACCATGTGTAGTTCAAATCTGCTTAGGAAACTGACAAGAACAGTAGCACCTATTCAGTCCAATACACTGTACTTGCTGGGAACAGACGCGAGGGCTCTTTGCACTGTGTATGGCATTTGGAGCGCAATAGTGACTATTCTTACCAGAAAACATCTCTTGCTCGTAGGACCAAAAACTGCCTGTGACTCAACTCCATTTAGGACTGAGAAACAAACGCGAGCTCGCCTTACAAGAAATACAATCTGCTTTAGAGAAAATAGCACTCTTCTACTATACTGTGTTTCCTATAGGGCCAGAACAGTGAGCTTGCTCAGAACATAAGAACTGTGCTTCCAACAAACACGGGCCATATCTAGTTCAACTCTGCTTAGGAAACTGACACGAACAGTAGCTCCTTTTCAGTCCAATACACTGTACTTGCTGGGAACAGACACGAGTGCTATTTGCACTGTGTACGGCAATGAGCGCAATAGTGACTTTCCTTACCAAAAACAACTCTTGCTCGTAGGACCACAAACTGCATGTGATTCAACGCCATTTAGGACTAGGAAACAAATGCTAGCTCGCCTTACATGAAACACACTCTGCTTTTGAGAAAAGAGCACTCTTCTACTCTACTGTGTTTCCTATGGGGTCCAAACAGTGAGCTTGCAAAGAACAAAAGAACTGTGCTTCCTACACACATGGCCATATCTAGTTCAACTCTGCTTAGGAAACTGACAAGAACAGTAGCTCCTATTCAGTCCAATACACTGTACATGCTGGGAACAGACGCGAGTGCTATTTGCACTGTATATGGCATTTGGAGCACAATAGTGACTCTTCTTACCAGAAAAAAACTCTTGCTTGTAGGACCAAAAACTGCATGTGATTCAACTCCATTTAGGACTAGGAAACAAATGCTAGCTCGCCTTACAAGAAACACACTCTGTTTTAGAGAATAGAGCACTCTTCTACTCTACAGTGTTTCCTATGGGGTCCAAACAGTGAGCTTGCTCAGAACAAAAGAACTGTGCTTCCTACACACACGGACCATATGTAGATCAACTCTGCTTAGGAAACTGACAAGAACAGTAGCACCTATTCAGTCCAATACACTGTACTTGCTGGGAACAGACGCGAGTGCTCTTTGCACTGTGTATGGCAATGGCAGCGCAATGTGACTTTCATTACCAGAAAAAAACTCTTGCTTGTAGGACAAAAAACTGCATGTGATTCAACTCCATTTAGGACTAGGAAACAAACGCCAGCTCGCCTTACAAGAAACACACTCTGCTTTAGAGAAAAGAGCACTCATTTACTCTACTGTGTTTCCTATAGGGCCAGAACAGTGAGCTTGCTCAGAACATAAGAACTGTGCTTCCTAAACACACGGGCCATATCTAGTTCAACTCTGCTTAGGAAACTGACAAGAACAGTAGCTCCTCTTCAGTCCGATACACTGTAATTGCTGGGAACAGACGCGAGTGCTATTTGCACTGTGTATGGCAATGGGAGCACAATAGTGACTTTCCTTACCAGAAAACAACTCTTGCTCGTAGGACCAGAAACTCCATGTGATTCAACTCCTTTTAGGACTGGGAAACAAACGCTAGTTCGCCTTACAAGAAACACACTCTGCTTTTGAGAAAAGAGCACTCTTCTACTCTACTGTGTTTCCTATGGGGTCCAAACAGTGAGCTTGCTCAGAACAAAAGAACTGTGCTTCCTACACAAGGGCCATATCTAGTTCAATTCTGCTTAGGAACCTGACAAGAACAGTAGATCCTCTTCAGTCCAATACACTGTACTTGCTGGGAACAGACGCCAGTGCTATTTGTCCTGTGTATGGCAATGGCAGCGCAATAGTGACTATTCTTACCGTAAAACAACTCTTGCACGTAGGACCAGAAACTGCATGTGATTCCACTCCATTTAGGACTGGGAAACAAACGCTAGCTCGCCTTACAAGAAACACACTTTGCTTTAGAGAAAAGAGCACTCTTCTACTCTACTGTGTTTCCTATGGGGTCCAAACAGTGAGCTTGCTCAGAACAAAAGAACTGTGCTTCCTACACACACGGGCCATATGTAGTTCAACTCTGCTTAGGAAACTGACAAGAACAGTAGCTCCTATTCAGTCCAATACACTGTACTTGTTATGAAAAGACGTGAGTGCTATATGCCCTGTGTATGGCAATGGGAGCGCAATAGTGACTTTCCTTACCAGAAAACAACGCTTGTTCGTAGTACCAGAAACTGCATGTGATTCAACGCCATTTAGGACTAGGAAAGAAATGCTAGCTCGCCTTACAAGAAACACACTCTGCTTTTGAGAAAAGAGCACTCGTCTACTCTACTGTGTTTCCTATAGGGCCAGAACAGTGAGCTTGCTCAAAACATAAGAAGTGTGTTTCCTACACACACGCGCAATATCTAGTTCAACTCTGCTAAGGGAAACTGACAAGAAGAGTAGCTCCTCTTCCTTCCGATACACTGTACTTGCTGGGAACATACGCGAGTGCTATTTGCACTGTGTATGGCATTTGGAGCACAATAGTGACTCTTCTTACCAGAAAACATCTCTTGCTCATAGGACTTAAAACTGCATGTGATTCAACTCCATTTAGGACTGGGAAATAAACGTGAGCTCGCCTTACAAAAAACACACTCTGCTTTAGAGAAAAGAGCACTCTTCTACTGTACTGTGTTTCCAATAGGGCCAGAACAGTGAGCTTGCTCAGAACATAATAACTGTGCTTCCTAAACAGACAGGCAATATCTAGTTCAACTCTGCTTAGGAAACTGACAAGAACAGTAGCTCCTCTTCAGTCCGATACACTGTACTTGCTGGGAAAAGACGCGAGTGCTATTTGCACTGTGTATGGCAAAGGGAGCGCAATAGTGACTTTCCTTACCAGAAAACAACTCTTGCTCGTAGGACCAGAAACTGCATGTGATTCAACTCCTTTTAGGACTGGGAAACAAACGCTAGCTCGCCTTACAAGAAACACACTCTGCTTTTGAGAAAAGAGCACTCTTCTTCTCTACTGTGTTTCCTATGGGGTCCGAACAGTGAGCTTGCTTAGAACAAAAAAAACTGTGCTTCCTACACACATGGCCATATCTAGTTCAATTCTGCTTAGGAACCTGACAATAACAGTAGATCCTCTTCAGTCCAATACGCTGTACTTGCTGGGAACAGACGCCAGTGCTATTTGTCCTGTGTATGGCAATGGCAGCGCAATAGTGACTCTTCTTACCAGAAAACAACTCTTGCTCGCAGTACCAGAAACTGCATGGGATTCAACTCCATTTAGGACTGGGAAACAAACGCTATCTCGCCTTACAAGAAACACACTCTGCTTTAGAGAAAAGAGCACTCTTCTACTCTACTGTGTTTCCTATGGGGTCCAAACAGTGAGCTTGCTCAGAACAAAAGAACTGTGCTTCCTACACACACGGATCATTTCTAGTACAACTCTGCTTAGGAAACTGACAAGAAAAGTAGCACCTATTCAGTCCAATACACTGTACTTGCTGGGAACAGACGGGAGTGCTATTTGCACTGTGAATGTCAAAGGGAGCACAACGTGACATTCCTTACCAGAAAACAACTCTTGTTCGTAGGACCAGAAAATGCATGTGATTCAACTCCATTTAGGACTAGGAAACAAACGCTAGCTCGCCTTACAAGAAACACACTCTGCTTTTGAGAAAAGAGCACTCTTCTACTCTACTGTGTTTCCTATGGGGTCCCAACAGTGAGCTTGCACAGAACAAAAGACCTGTGATTCCTACACACACGGCCATATCTAGTTCAATTCTGCTTAGGAACCTGACAAGAACAGTAGATCCTCTTCAGTCCAATACACTGTACTTGTTATGAAAAGACGTGAGTGCTATATGCCCTTTGTATGGCAATGGGAGCGCAATAGTGACTTTCCTTACCAGAAAACAACGCTTGTTCGTAGTACCAGAAACTACATGTGATTCAACGCCATTTAGGACTAGGAAAGAAATGCTAGCTCGCCTTACAAGAAACACACTCTGCTTTTGAGAAAAGAGCACTCGTCTACTCTACTGTGTTTCCTATAGGGCCAGAACAGTGAGCTTGCTCAAAACATAAGAACTGTGTTTCCTACACACACGGGCCATATCTAGTTCAACTCTGCTAAGGGAAACTGACAAGCAGAGTAGCTCCTCTTCCTTCCGATACACTGTACTTGCTGGGAACATACGCGAGTGCTATTTGCACTGTGTATAGCATTTGGAGCACAATAGTGACTCTTCTTACCAGAAAACATCTCTTGCTCATAGGACTAAAAACTGCATGTGACTCAACTCCATTTAGGACTGGGAAATAAACGTGAGCTCGCCTTACAAGAAACACACTCTGCTTTAGAGAAAAGAGCACTCTTCTACTGTACTGTGTTTCCAATAGGGCCAGAACAGTGAGCTTGCTCAGAACATAATAACTGTGCTTCCTAAACAGACAGGCCATATCTAGTTCAACTCTGCTTAGAAAACTGACAAGAACAGTAGCTCCTCTTCAGTCCGATACACTGTACTTGCTGGGAAAAGACGCGAGTGCTACTTGCACTGTGTATGGCAAAGGGAGCGCAATAGTGACTTTCCTTATCAGAAAACATCTCTTACTCGTAGGACCAGAAACTGCATGTGATTCAATTCCTTTTAGGACTGGGAAACAAACGCTAGCTCGCCTTACAAGAAACACACTCTGCTTTTGAGAAAAGAGCACTCTTCTTCTCTACTGTGTTTCCTATGGGGTCTGAACAGTGAGCTTGCTCAGAACAAAAGAACTGTGCTTCCTGCACACATGGCCATATCTAGTTCAATACTGCTTAGGAACCTGACAATAACAGTAGATCCTCTTCAGTACAATACACTGTACTTGCTGCGAACAGACGCCAGTGCTATTTGTCCTGTGTATGGCAATGGCAGCACAATAGTGACTCTTCTTACCAGAAAACAACTCTTGCTCGTAGTACCAGAAACTGCATTGGATTCAACTCCATTTAGGACTGGGAAACAAACGCTATCTCGCCTTACAAGAAACACACTCTGCTTTAGAGAAAAGAGCACTCTTCTACTCTACTGTGTTTCCTATGGGGTACCAACAGTGAGCTTGCACAGAACAAAAGACCTGTGATTCCTACACACACGGCCATATCTAGTTCAATTCTGCTTAGGAACCTGACAAGAACAGTAGATCCTCTTCAGTCCAATACACTGTATTGCTGGGAACAGACGCCAGTGCTATTTGTCCTGTGTATGGCAATGGCAGCGCAATAGTGACTATTCTTACCATAAAACAACTCTTGCTCGTAGTACCAGAAAATGCATGGGATTCCACTCCATTTATGACTGGGAAACAAACTCTAGGTCGCCTTACAAGAAAGACACTCTGCTTTAGAGAAAAGAGCACTCTTCTACTCTACTGTGTTTCCTATGGTGTCCAAACAGTGAGCTTGCTCAGAACAAAAGAACTGTGCTTCCTACACACAAGGACCATATGTAGTTCAACTCTGCTTAGGAAACTGACAAGAACAGTAGCTCCTATTCAGTCCAATACACTGTACTTGCTGGGAAAATACGCGAGTGCTATTTGCCCTCTGTATGGCAATGGGAGCGCAATAGTGACTTTCCTTACCAGAAAACAACTCTTGTTCGTAGGACCAGAAACTGCATGTGATTCAACGCCATTTAGGACTAGGAAACAAACGCTAGCTCGCCTTACAAGAAACACACTCTGCTTTTGAGAAAAGAGCACTCTTCTACTCTACTGTGTTTCCTATGGGGTCCAAACAGTGAGCTTGCTCAGAACAAAAGAACAGTGCTTCCTACACACATGGCCATATCTAGTTCAATTCTGCTTAGGAACCTGACAAGAACAGTAGATCCTCATCATTCCAATACACTGTACTTGCTGCGAACAGACTCCAGGGCTATTTGTCCTGTGTATGGCAATGGCAGCACAATAGTGACTCTTCTTACCAGAAAACAACTCTTGCTCGTAGTACCAGAAAATGCATGGGATTCAACTCCATTTAAGACTGCGAAACAAACCCTAGCTCGCCTTACAAGAAACACACTCTGCTTTAGAGAAGAGAGCACTCTTCTACTCTACTGTGTTTCCTATGGGGTCCAAACAGCGAGCTTGCTCAGAACAAAAGAACTGTGCTTCCTACACACACGGACCATGTGTAGTTCAAATCTGCTTAGGAAACTGACAAGAACAGTAGCACCTATTCAGTCCAATACACTGTACTTGCTGGGAACAGAAGCGAGGGCTCTTTGCACTGTGTATGGCATTTGGAGCGCAATAGTGACTATTCTTACCAGAAAACATCTCTTGCTCGTAGGACCAAAAACTGCCTGTGACTCAACTCCATTTAGGACTGAGAAACAAACGCGAGCTCGCCTTACAAGAAATACAATCTGCTTTAGAGAAAATAGCACTCTTCTACTATACTGTGTTTCCTATAGGGCCAGAACAGTGAGCTTGCTCAGAACATAAGAACTGTGCTTCCAACAAACACGGGCCATATCTAGTTCAACTCTGCTTAGGAAACTGACACGAACAGTAGCTCCTCTTCAGTCCAATACACTGTACTTGCTGGGAACAGACACGAGTGCTATTTGCACTGTGTACGGCAATGAGCGCCATAGTGACTTTCCTTACCAAAAACAACTCTTGCTCGTAGGACCACAAACTGCATGTGATTCAACGCCATTTAGGACTAGGAAACAAATGCTAGCTCGCCTTACATGAAACACACTCTGCTTTTGAGAAAAGAGCACTCTTCTACTCTACTGTGTTTCCTATGGGGTCCAAACAGTGAGCTTGCAAAGAACAAAAGAACTGTGCTTCCTACACACATGGCCATATCTAGTTCAACTCTGCTTAGGAAACTGACAAGAACAGTAGCTCCTATTCAGTCCAATACACTGTACATGCTGGGAACAGACGCGAGTGCTATTTGCACTGTATATGGCATTTGGAGCACAATAGTGACTCTTCTTACCAGAAAAAAACTCTTGCTTGTAGGACCAAAAACTGCATGTGATTCAACTCCATTTAGGACTAGGAAACAAATGCTAGCTCGCCTTACAAGAAACACACTCTGTTTTAGAGAATAGAGCACTCTTCTACTCTACTGTGTTTCCTATGGGGTCCAAACAGTGAGCTTGCTCAGAACAAAAGAACTGTGCTTCCTACACACACGGACCATATGTAGATCAACTCTGCTTAGGAAACTGACAAGAACAGTAGCACCTATTCAGTCCAATACACTGTACTTGCTGGGAACAGACGCGAGTGCTCTTTGCACTGTGTATGGCAATGGCAGCGCAATGTGACTTTCATTACCAGAAAAAAACTCTTGCTTGTAGGACAAAAAACTGCATGTGATTCAACTCCATTTAGGACTAGGAAACAAACGCCAGCTCGCCTTACAAGAAACACACTCTGCTTTAGAGAAAAGAGCACTCATTTACTCTACTGTGTTTCCTATAGGGCCAGAACAGTGAGCTTGCTCAGAACATAAGAACTGTGCTTCCTAAACACACGGGCCATATCTAGTTCAACTCTGCTTAGGAAACTGACAAGAACAGTAGCTCCTCTTCAGTCCGATACACTGTAATTGCTGGGAACAGACGCGAGTGCTATTTGCACTGTGTATGGCAATGGGAGCACAATAGTGACTTTCCTTACCAGAAAACAACTCTTGCTCGTAGGACCAGAAACTGCATGTGATTCAACTCCTTTTAGGACTAGGAAACAAACGCTAGTTCGCCTTACAAGAAACACACTCTGCTTTTGAGAAAAGAGCACTCTTCTACTCTACTGTGTTTCCTATGGGGTCCAAACAGTGAGCTTGCTCAGAACAAAAGAACTGTGCTTCCTACACAAGGGCCATATCTAGTTCAATTCTGCTTAGGAACCTGACAAGAACAGTAGATCCTCTTCAGTCCAATACACTGTACTTGCTGGGAACAGACGCCAGTGCTATTTGTCCTGTGTATGGCAATGGCAGCGCAATAGTGACTATTCTTACCGTAAAACAACTCTTGCACGTAGGACCAGAAACTGCATGTGATTCCACTCCATTTAGGACTGGGAAACAAACGCTAGCTCGCCTTACAAGAAACACACTTTGCTTTAGAGAAAAGAGCACTCTTCTACTCTACTGTGTTTCCTATGGGGTCCAAACAGTGAGCTTGCTCAGAACAAAAGAACTGTGCTTCCTTCACACACGGACCATATGTAGTTCAACTCTGCTTAGGAAACTGACAAGAACAGTAGCTCCTATTCAGTCCAATACACTGTACTTGTTATGAAAAGACGTGAGTGCTACATGCCCTGTGTATGGCAATGGGAGCACAATAGTGACTTTCCTTACCAGAAAACAACGCTTGTTCATAGTACCAGAAACTGCATGTGATTCAACGCCATTTAGGACTAGGAAAGAAATGCTAGCTCGCCTTACAAGAAACACACTCTGCTTTTGAGAAAAGAGCACTCGTCTACTCTACTGTGTTTCCCATAGGGCCAGAACAGTGAGCTTGCTCAAAACATAAGAACTGTTTTTCCTACACACACGCGCAATATCTAGTTCAACTCTGCTAAGGGAAACTGACAAGAAGAGTAGCTCCTCTTCCTTCCGATACACTGTACTTGCTGGGAACATACGCGAGTGCTATTTGCACTGTGTATGGCATTTGGAGCACAATAGTGACTCTTCTTACCAGAAAACATCTCTTGCTCATAGGACTAAAAACTGCATGTGACTCAACTCCATTTAGGACTGGGAAATAAACGTGAGCTCGTTTTACAAAAAACACACTCTGCTTTAGAGAAAAGAGCACTCTTCTACTGTACTGTGTTTCCAATAGGGCCAGAACAGTGAGCTTGCTCAGAACATAATAACTGTGCTTCTTAAACAGACAGGCAATATCTAGTTCAACTCTGCTTAGGAAACTGAAAAGAACAGTAGCTCCTCTTCAGTCCGATACACTGTACTTGCTGGGAAAAGACGCGAGTGCTATTTGTACTGTGTATGGCAAAGGGAGCGCAATAGTGACTTTCCTTACCAGAAAACAACTCTTGCTCGTAGGACCAGAAACTGCATGTGATTCAACTCCTTTTAGGACTGGAAACAAACGCTAGCTCGCCTTACAAGAAACACACTCTGCTTTTGAGAAAAGAGCACTCTTCTTCTCTACTGTGTTTCCTATG